>NW_027640692.1:0-144914 GCF_949752795.1 Hyperoodon ampullatus | reverse complement strand
ACAAGGCAGGCTCTCGTTAGGCCTCTAAGCGTCTGCCTCTTCCAAAACACCCAAGTGTTGTGCTGCCTGAAGAACTCTGCTTTAGTTGCCGCTGCAGTGCACGCTGACTTCCTCCGTGAGTAGAGTGACTTTCCCACCGGGCTGCCACAAGGCGTTCTAAGCAGACTATTTCCTCGGTGCAGCTGAGAGGAGGTCAATGTCGAAAACTTCCAGGGCACGGTGGACCGGCGAGAAAGGCGCGCCCGATGCTCTTGGAGTGCCGAGGAATCGTAGCCGTCCCCTTTCAAAGCGCTGGCTGTAGTCCCTCCCTCGGCATACACAGCAGGCCCCTCTCTCAAGGGCCTAGGGGCCTGGGTGTGGCACAGCCTGCCCCCAGGGGCCGGGGGTTTTCGCAGGGAAAAGGGTGCACACCCGAAGCGTCTAGGAGTCCTGAAAAGGGCAGCACCGATAAAATAAAGCACTACAGCCAACAAGGCCTCAAAGAGCTTGCTGTGTGCTCCGTTCCTGCAGGGCGGCTCAAAGCCTTTCTCGAGGCAGGCCCTCAAGTGGCCGATCCCTGTAGTCCTACAGCCTGACAGGATGAGCTCCCAACACGGAAGCACCCTGATTATTTAGAGGAAACTCCTTCTCGTTCCCGAGCCCTGCCTCCAGTGCCTAGAGGCCCGTCAGAAACGGTGTTAATCGGGTAGCTTCAAGGCAGCAGGAATGGAGCTCTCAAAATGGGACTACAAGGCTTCTTCTGCCCTCAGAGCCCCGCTTCCAGTCACCACGTAGCTCACCGCCTTGTGATTTCTAGCAGGTGCACAGGGACACTAGCTACACACTCGCTCCTTCCCTGAATCCACTTTTCTTCACAGGCTGTTCTGCCTGGAGCCAACTCCTCGCTCATCCAAAAGGAAACCTCTAGGCAGGCTCTATCGGGCCTTAGCCTCTACTAAAGGCCTGCAGTGTAAGGGGAGGCACTGTGCTTTAGTGGCAGCAGGAACGCAAGCTGACTTTCTGACATAAGAGCGGTGCCCTCGGCTAAGGGTTCCTAGAAGGCCCGCGAAGCAGATTGTTTTCCTAAGTGCCGCTCACACAAGGGCAATGAGGCGGAGTTCCTTGACAGGTAGGACGTGAGAGAAGAGTTTCCCTGTAGCTGTGGCAGTGCTGAGGAAATCTAGCACTCCCCAGGAGGTGGGCAGTGCGTTGCCCTACACTCGGCATACACAGGGTGACTGGGAAGGGCTTCCGGGCCTGGATGCCGCTGAGCAGGCCAGGGGAGCCCGCCGGTATTCAGTGGTCTTGCGGGGACTGGGGTGCGGACGCGAGGGTCCTGGGTGTCCTCAGTGGCGCACTAACCAAGAAAAGAAAGCAGAAGTGCGACGAAGGCCCCTTGGAAAGTGCTGCCTGCCTCCGCTTCAGCAGGGCACTAAAGCGACTTTCCTCGAGGCAAAGGGCTGACATGACGTTCGGTCTCCAGGTAGGTATGGAGCATAGCAGCATGAGCCCCCAAGCTAGGCTCTGGACGCACCCTGTTTCACGGGCGAGAGCTCATTTTCTTCCCAGAACCAGGCCTACCGTGACGAGAGGCCCGTCACAAAGGGTGTCTCTCCGTGTCGTTCAAGGCCCGACCAAGGGAACTTTCAAACTGGGAGAGACGGCCTGTGCCTTCAGGCCCGCACTGCAAGCCAGACAGGCAGTAAACGCAACCTGGGGATTCAACAAGCCACAAACCACACAAGGTACACAATGGGCCCTTCCCTGAATCAACTTGTTTACGACGCAGGGTGTTCTGCCTGGAGCGAACGAACTCAAACAAGGCAGGCTCTCGTTAGGCCTCTAAGCGTCTGCCTCTTCCAAAACACCCAAGTGTTGTGCTGCCTGAAGAACTCTGCTTTAGTTGCCGCTGCAGTGCACGCTGACTTCCTCCGTGAGTAGAGTGACTTTCCCACCGGGCTGCCACAAGGCGTTCTAAGCAGACTATTTCCTCGGTGCAGCTGAGAGGAGGTCAATGTCGAAAACTTCCAGGGCACGGTGGACCGGCGAGAAAGGCGCGCCCGATGCTCTTGGAGTGCCGAGGAATCGTAGCCGTCCCCTTTCAAAGCGCTGGCTGTAGTCCCTCCCTCGGCATACACAGCAGGCCCCTCTCTCAAGGGCCTAGGGGCCTGGGTGTGGCACAGCCTGCCCCCAGGGGCCGGGGGTTTTCGCAGGGAAAAGGGTGCACACCCGAAGCGTCTAGGAGTCCTGAAAAGGGCAGCACCGATAAAATAAAGCACTACAGCCAACAAGGCCTCAAAGAGCTTGCTGTGTGCTCCGTTCCTGCAGGGCGGCTCAAAGCCTTTCTCGAGGCAGGCCCTCAAGTGGCCGATCCCTGTAGTCCTACAGCCTGACAGGATGAGCTCCCAACACGGAAGCACCCTGATTATTTAGAGGAAACTCCTTCTCGTTCCCGAGCCCTGCCTCCAGTGCCTAGAGGCCCGTCAGAAACGGTGTTAATCGGGTAGCTTCAAGGCAGCAGGAATGGAGCTCTCAAAATGGGACTACAAGGCTTCTTCTGCCCTCAGAGCCCCGCTTCCAGTCACCACGTAGCTCACCGCCTTGTGATTTCTAGCAGGTGCACAGGGACACTAGCTACACACTCGCTCCTTCCCTGAATCCACTTTTCTTCACAGGCTGTTCTGCCTGGAGCCAACTCCTCGCTCATCCAAAAGGAAACCTCTAGGCAGGCTCTATCGGGCCTTAGCCTCTACTAAAGGCCTGCAGTGTAAGGGGAGGCACTGTGCTTTAGTGGCAGCAGGAACGCAAGCTGACTTTCTGACATAAGAGCGGTGCCCTCGGCTAAGGGTTCCTAGAAGGCCCGCGAAGCAGATTGTTTTCCTAAGTGCCGCTCACACAAGGGCAATGAGGCGGAGTTCCTTGACAGGTAGGACGTGAGAGAAGAGTTTCCCTGTAGCTGTGGCAGTGCTGAGGAAATCTAGCACTCCCCAGGAGGTGGGCAGTGCGTTGCCCTACACTCGGCATACACAGGGTGACTGGGAAGGGCTTCCGGGCCTGGATGCCGCTGAGCAGGCCAGGGGAGCCCGCCGGTATTCAGTGGTCTTGCGGGGACTGGGGTGCGGACGCGAGGGTCCTGGGTGTCCTCAGTGGCGCACTAACCAAGAAAAGAAAGCAGAAGTGCGACGAAGGCCCCTTGGAAAGTGCTGCCTGCCTCCGCTTCAGCAGGGCACTAAAGCGACTTTCCTCGAGGCAAAGGGCTGACATGACGTTCGGTCTCCAGGTAGGTATGGAGCATAGCAGCATGAGCCCCCAAGCTAGGCCCTGGACGCACCCTGTTTCACGGGCGAGAGCTCATTTTCTTCCCAGAACCAGGCCTACCGTGACGAGAGGCCCGCCACAAATGGTGTCTCTCCGTGTCGTTCAAGGCCCGACCAAGGGAACTTTCAAACTGGGAGAGACGGCCTGTGCCTTCAGGCCCGCACTGCAAGCCAGACAGGCAGTAAACGCAACCTGGGGATTCAACAAGCCACAAACCACACAAGGTACACAATGGGCCCTTCCCTGAATCAACTTGTTTACGACGCAGGGTGTTCTGCCTGGAGCGAACGAACTCAAACAAGGCAGGCTCTCGTTAGGCCTCTAAGCGTCTGCCTCTTCCAAAACACCCAAGTGTTGTGCTGCCTGAAGAACTCTGCTTTAGTTGCCGCTGCAGTGCACGCTGACTTCCTCCGTGAGTAGAGTGACTTTCCCACCGGGCTGCCACAAGGCGTTCTAAGCAGACTATTTCCTCGGTGCAGCTGAGAGGAGGTCAATGTCGAAAACTTCCAGGGCACGGTGGACCGGCGAGAAAGGCGCGCCCGATGCTCTTGGAGTGCCGAGGAATCGTAGCCGTCCCCTTTCAAAGCGCTGGCTGTAGTCCCTCCCTCGGCATACACAGCAGGCCCCTCTCTCAAGGGCCTAGGGGCCTGGGTGTGGCACAGCCTGCCCCCAGGGGCCGGGGGTTTTCGCAGGGAAAAGGGTGCACACCCGAAGCGTCTAGGAGTCCTGAAAAGGGCAGCACCGATAAAATAAAGCACTACAGCCAACAAGGCCTCAAAGAGCTTGCTGTGTGCTCCGTTCCTGCAGGGCGGCTCAAAGCCTTTCTCGAGGCAGGCCCTCAAGTGGCCGATCCCTGTAGTCCTACAGCCTGACAGGATGAGCTCCCAACACGGAAGCACCCTGATTATTTAGAGGAAACTCCTTCTCGTTCCCGAGCCCTGCCTCCAGTGCCTAGAGGCCCGTCAGAAACGGTGTTAATCGGGTAGCTTCAAGGCAGCAGGAATGGAGCTCTCAAAATGGGACTACAAGGCTTCTTCTGCCCTCAGAGCCCCGCTTCCAGTCACCACGTAGCTCACCGCCTTGTGATTTCTAGCAGGTGCACAGGGACACTAGCTACACACTCGCTCCTTCCCTGAATCCACTTTTCTTCACAGGCTGTTCTGCCTGGAGCCAACTCCTCGCTCATCCAAAAGGAAACCTCTAGGCAGGCTCTATCGGGCCTTAGCCTCTACTAAAGGCCTGCAGTGTAAGGGGAGGCACTGTGCTTTAGTGGCAGCAGGAACGCAAGCTGACTTTCTGACATAAGAGCGGTGCCCTCGGCTAAGGGTTCCTAGAAGGCCCGCGAAGCAGATTGTTTTCCTAAGTGCCGCTCATACAAGGGCAATGAGGCGGAGTTCCTTGACAGGTAGGACGTGAGAGAAGAGTTTCCCTGTAGCTGTGGCAGTGCTGAGGAAATCTAGCACTCCCCAGGAGGTGGGCAGTGCGTTGCCCTACACTCGGCATACACAGGGTGACTGGGAAGGGCTTCCGGGCCTGGATGCCGCTGAGCAGGCCAGGGGAGCCCGCCGGTATTCAGTGGTCTTGCGGGGACTGGGGTGCGGACGCGAGGGTCCTGGGTGTCCTCAGTGGCGCACTAACCAAGAAAAGAAAGCAGAAGTGCGACGAAGGCCCCTTGGAAAGTGCTGCCTGCCTCCGCTTCAGCAGGGCACTAAAGCGACTTTCCTCGAGGCAAAGGGCTGACATGACGTTCGGTCTCCAGGTAGGTATGGAGCATAGCAGCATGAGCCCCCAAGCTAGGCCCTGGACGCACCCTGTTTCACGGGCGAGAGCTCATTTTCTTCCCAGAACCAGGCCTACCGTGACGAGAGGCCCGCCACAAAGGGTGTCTCTCCGTGTCGTTCAAGGCCCGACCAAGGGAACTTTCAAACTGGGAGAGACGGCCTGTGCCTTCAGGCCCGCACTGCAAGCCAGACAGGCAGTAAACGCAACCTGGGGATTCAACAAGCCACAAACCACACAAGGTACACAATGGGCCCTTCCCTGAATCAACTTGTTTACGACGCAGGGTGTTCTGCCTGGAGCGAACGAACTCAAACAAGGCAGGCTCTCGTTAGGCCTCTAAGCGTCTGCCTCTTCCAAAACACCCAAGTGTTGTGCTGCCTGAAGAACTCTGCTTTAGTTGCCGCTGCAGTGCACGCTGACTTCCTCCGTGAGTAGAGTGACTTTCCCACCGGGCTGCCACAAGGCGTTCTAAGCAGACTATTTCCTCGGTGCAGCTGAGAGGAGGTCAATGTCGAAAACTTCCAGGGCACGGTGGACCGGCGAGAAAGGCGCGCCCGATGCTCTTGGAGTGCCGAGGAATCGTAGCCGTCCCCTTTCAAAGCGCTGGCTGTAGTCCCTCCCTCGGCATACACAGCAGGCCCCTCTCTCAAGGGCCTAGGGGCCTGGGTGTGGCACAGCCTGCCCCCAGGGGCCGGGGGTTTTCGCAGGGAAAAGGGTGCACACCCGAAGCGTCTAGGAGTCCTGAAAAGGGCAGCACCGATAAAATAAAGCACTACAGCCAACAAGGCCTCAAAGAGCTTGCTGTGTGCTCCGTTCCTGCAGGGCGGCTCAAAGCCTTTCTCGAGGCAGGCCCTCAAGTGGCCGATCCCTGTAGTCCTACAGCCTGACAGGATGAGCTCCCAACACGGAAGCACCCTGATTATTTAGAGGAAACTCCTTCTCGTTCCCGAGCCCTGCCTCCAGTGCCTAGAGGCCCGTCAGAAACGGTGTTAATCGGGTAGCTTCAAGGCAGCAGGAATGGAGCTCTCAAAATGGGACTACAAGGCTTCTTCTGCCCTCAGAGCCCCGCTTCCAGTCACCACGTAGCTCACCGCCTTGTGATTTCTAGCAGGTGCACAGGGACACTAGCTACACACTCGCTCCTTCCCTGAATCCACTTTTCTTCACAGGCTGTTCTGCCTGGAGCCAACTCCTCGCTCATCCAAAAGGAAACCTCTAGGCAGGCTCTATCGGGCCTTAGCCTCTACTAAAGGCCTGCAGTGTAAGGGGAGGCACTGTGCTTTAGTGGCAGCAGGAACGCAAGCTGACTTTCTGACATAAGAGCGGTGCCCTCGGCTAAGGGTTCCTAGAAGGCCCGCGAAGCAGATTGTTTTCCTAAGTGCCGCTCACACAAGGGCAATGAGGCGGAGTTCCTTGACAGGTAGGACGTGAGAGAAGAGTTTCCCTGTAGCTGTGGCAGTGCTGAGGAAATCTAGCACTCCCCAGGAGGTGGGCAGTGCGTTGCCCTACACTCGGCATACACAGGGTGACTGGGAAGGGCTTCCGGGCCTGGATGCCGCTGAGCAGGCCAGGGGAGCCCGCCGGTATTCAGTGGTCTTGCGGGGACTGGGGTGCGGACGCGAGGGTCCTGGGTGTCCTCAGTGGCGCACTAACCAAGAAAAGAAAGCAGAAGTGCGACGAAGGCCCCTTGGAAAGTGCTGCCTGCCTCCGCTTCAGCAGGGCACTAAAGCGACTTTCCTCGAGGCAAAGGGCTGACATGACGTTCGGTCTCCAGGTAGGTATGGAGCATAGCAGCATGAGCCCCCAAGCTAGGCCCTGGACGCACCCTGTTTCACGGGCGAGAGCTCATTTTCTTCCCAGAACCAGGCCTACCGTGACGAGAGGCCCGCCACAAAGGGTGTCTCTCCGTGTCGTTCAAGGCCCGACCAAGGGAACTTTCAAACTGGGAGAGACGGCCTGTGCCTTCAGGCCCGCACTGCAAGCCAGACAGGCAGTAAACGCAACCTGGGGATTCAACAAGCCACAAACCACACAAGGTACACAATGGGCCCTTCCCTGAATCAACTTGTTTACGACGCAGGGTGTTCTGCCTGGAGCGAACGAACTCAAACAAGGCAGGCTCTCGTTAGGCCTCTAAGCGTCTGCCTCTTCCAAAACACCCAAGTGTTGTGCTGCCTGAAGAACTCTGCTTTAGTTGCCGCTGCAGTGCACGCTGACTTCCTCCGTGAGTAGAGTGACTTTCCCACCGGGCTGCCACAAGGCGTTCTAAGCAGACTATTTCCTCGGTGCAGCTGAGAGGAGGTCAATGTCGAAAACTTCCAGGGCACGGTGGACCGGCGAGAAAGGCGCGCCCGATGCTCTTGGAGTGCCGAGGAATCGTAGCCGTCCCCTTTCAAAGCGCTGGCTGTAGTCCCTCCCTCGGCATACACAGCAGGCCCCTCTCTCAAGGGCCTAGGGGCCTGGGTGTGGCACAGCCTGCCCCCAGGGGCCGGGGGTTTTCGCAGGGAAAAGGGTGCACACCCGAAGCGTCTAGGAGTCCTGAAAAGGGCAGCACCGATAAAATAAAGCACTACAGCCAACAAGGCCTCAAAGAGCTTGCTGTGTGCTCCGTTCCTGCAGGGCGGCTCAAAGCCTTTCTCGAGGCAGGCCCTCAAGTGGCCGATCCCTGTAGTCCTACAGCCTGACAGGATGAGCTCCCAACACGGAAGCACCCTGATTATTTAGAGGAAACTCCTTCTCGTTCCCGAGCCCTGCCTCCAGTGCCTAGAGGCCCGTCAGAAACGGTGTTAATCGGGTAGCTTCAAGGCAGCAGGAATGGAGCTCTCAAAATGGGACTACAAGGCTTCTTCTGCCCTCAGACCCCCGCTTCCAGTCACCACGTAGCTCACCGCCTTGTGATTTCTAGCAGGTGCACAGGGACACTAGCTACACACTCGCTCCTTCCCTGAATCCACTTTTCTTCACAGGCTGTTCTGCCTGGAGCCAACTCCTCGCTCATCCAAAAGGAAACCTCTAGGCAGGCTCTATCGGGCCTTAGCCTCTACTAAAGGCCTGCAGTGTAAGGGGAGGCACTGTGCTTTAGTGGCAGCAGGAACGCAAGCTGACTTTCTGACATAAGAGCGGTGCCCTCGGCTAAGGGTTCCTAGAAGGCCCGCGAAGCAGATTGTTTTCCTAAGTGCCGCTCACACAAGGGCAATGAGGCGGAGTTCCTTGACAGGTAGGACGTGAGAGAAGAGTTTCCCTGTAGCTGTGGCAGTGCTGAGGAAATCTAGCACTCCCCAGGAGGTGGGCAGTGCGTTGCCCTACACTCGGCATACACAGGGTGACTGGGAAGGGCTTCCGGGCCTGGATGCCGCTGAGCAGGCCAGGGGAGCCCGCCGGTATTCAGTGGTCTTGCGGGGACTGGGTTGCGGACGCGAGGGTCCTGGGTGTCCTCAGTGGCGCACTAACCAAGAAAAGAAAGCAGAAGTGCGACGAAGGCCCCTTGGAAAGTGCTGCCTGCCTCCGCTTCAGCAGGGCACTAAAGCGACTTTCCTCGAGGCAAAGGGCTGACATGACGTTCGGTCTCCAGGTAGGTATGGAGCATAGCAGCATGAGCCCCCAAGCTAGGCCCTGGACGCACCCTGTTTCACGGGCGAGAGCTCATTTTCTTCCCAGAACCAGGCCTACCGTGACGAGAGGCCCGTCACAAAGGGTGTCTCTCCGTGTCGTTCAAGGCCCGACCAAGGGAACTTTCAAACTGGGAGAGACGGCCTGTGCCTTCAGGCCCGCACTGCAAGCCAGACAGGCAGTAAACGCAACCTGGGGATTCAACAAGCCACAAACCACACAAGGTACACAATGGGCCCTTCCCTGAATCAACTTGTTTACGACGCAGGGTGTTCTGCCTGGAGCGAACGAACTCAAACAAGGCAGGCTCTCGTTAGGCCTCTAAGCGTCTGCCTCTTCCAAAACACCCAAGTGTTGTGCTGCCTGAAGAACTCTGCTTTAGTTGCCGCTGCAGTGCACGCTGACTTCCTCCGTGAGTAGAGTGACTTTCCCACCGGGCTGCCACAAGGCGTTCTAAGCAGACTATTTCCTCGGTGCAGCTGAGAGGAGGTCAATGTCGAAAACTTCCAGGGCACGGTGGACCGGCGAGAAAGGCGCGCCCGATGCTCTTGGAGTGCCGAGGAATCGTAGCCGTCCCCTTTCAAAGCGCTGGCTGTAGTCCCTCCCTCGGCATACACAGCAGGCCCCTCTCTCAAGGGCCTAGGGGCCTGGGTGTGGCACAGCCTGCCCCCAGGGGCCGGGGGTTTTCGCAGGGAAAAGGGTGCACACCCGAAGCGTCTAGGAGTCCTGAAAAGGGCAGCACCGATAAAATAAAGCACTACAGCCAACAAGGCCTCAAAGAGCTTGCTGTGTGCTCCGTTCCTGCAGGGCGGCTCAAAGCCTTTCTCGAGGCAGGCCCTCAAGTGGCCGATCCCTGTAGTCCTACAGCCTGACAGGATGAGCTCCCAACACGGAAGCACCCTGATTATTTAGAGGAAACTCCTTCTCGTTCCCGAGCCCTGCCTCCAGTGCCTAGAGGCCCGTCAGAAACGGTGTTAATCGGGTAGCTTCAAGGCAGCAGGAATGGAGCTCTCAAAATGGGACTACAAGGCTTCTTCTGCCCTCAGACCCCCGCTTCCAGTCAACACGTAGCTCACCGCCTTGTGATTTCTAGCAGGTGCACAGGGACACTAGCTACACACTCGCTCCTTCCCTGAATCCACTTTTCTTCACAGGCTGTTCTGCCTGGAGCCAACTCCTCGCTCATCCAAAAGGAAACCTCTAGGCAGGCTCTATCGGGCCTTAGCCTCTACTAAAGGCCTGCAGTGTAAGGGGAGGCACTGTGCTTTAGTGGCAGCAGGAACGCAAGCTGACTTTCTGACATAAGAGCGGTGCCCTCGGCCAAGGGTTCCTAGAAGGCCCGCAAAGCAGATTGTTTTCCTAAGTGCCGCTCACACAAGGGCAATGAGGCGGAGTTCCTTGACAGGTAGGACGTGAGAGAAGAGTTTCCCTGTAGCTGTGGCAGTGCTGAGGAAATCTAGCACTCCCCAGGAGGTGGGCAGTGCGTTGCCCTACACTCGGCATACACAGGGTGACCGGGAAGGGCTTCCGGGCCTGGATGCCGCTGAGCAGGCCAGGGGAGCCCGCCGGTATTCAGTGGTCTTGCGGGGACTGGGGTGCGGACGCGAGGGTCCTGGGTGTCCTCAGTGGCGCACTAACCAAGAAAAGAAAGCAGAAGTGCGACGAAGGCCCCTTGGAAAGTGCTGCCTGCCTCCGCTTCAGCAGGGCACTAAAGCGACTTTCCTCGAGGCAAAGGGCTGACATGACGTTCGGTCTCCAGGTAGGTATGGAGCATAGCAGCATGAGCCCCCAAGCTAGGCCCTGGACGCACCCTGTTTCACGGGCGAGAGCTCATTTTCTTCCCAGAACCAGGCCTACCGTGACGAGAGGCCCGTCACAAAGGGTGTCTCTCCGTGTCGTTCAAGGCCCGACCAAGGGAACTTTCAAACTGGGAGAGACGGCCTGTGCCTTCAGGCCCGCACTGCAAGCCAGACAGGCAGTAAACGCAACCTGGGGATTCAACAAGCCACAAACCACACAAGGTACACAATGGGCCCTTCCCTGAATCAACTTGTTTACGACGCAGGGTGTTCTGCCTGGAGCGAACGAACTCAAACAAGGCAGGCTCTCGTTAGGCCTCTAAGCGTCTGCCTCTTCCAAAACACCCAAGTGTTGTGCTGCCTGAAGAACTCTGCTTTAGTTGCCGCTGCAGTGCACGCTGACTTCCTCCGTGAGTAGAGTGACTTTCCCACCGGGCTGCCACAAGGCGTTCTAAGCAGACTATTTCCTCGGTGCAGCTGAGAGGAGGTCAATGTCGAAAACTTCCAGGGCACGGTGGACCGGCGAGAAAGGCGCGCCCGATGCTCTTGGAGTGCCGAGGAATCGTAGCCGTCCCCTTTCAAAGCGCTGGCTGTAGTCCCTCCCTCGGCATACACAGCAGGCCCCTCTCTCAAGGGCCTAGGGGCCTGGGTGTGGCACAGCCTGCCCCCAGGGGCCGGGGGTTTTCGCAGGGAAAAGGGTGCACACCCGAAGCGTCTAGGAGTCCTGAAAAGGGCAGCACCGATAAAATAAAGCACTACAGCCAACAAGGCCTCAAAGAGCTTGCTGTGTGCTCCGTTCCTGCAGGGCGGCTCAAAGCCTTTCTCGAGGCAGGCCCTCAAGTGGCCGATCCCTGTAGTCCTACAGCCTGACAGGATGAGCTCCCAACACGGAAGCACCCTGATTATTTAGAGGAAACTCCTTCTCGTTCCCGAGCCCTGCCTCCAGTGCCTAGAGGCCCGTCAGAAACGGTGTTAATCGGGTAGCTTCAAGGCAGCAGGAATGGAGCTCTCAAAATGGGACTACAAGGCTTCTTCTGCCCTCAGAGCCCCGCTTCCAGTCACCACGTAGCTCACCGCCTTGTGATTTCTAGCAGGTGCACAGGGACACTAGCTACACACTCGCTCCTTCCCTGAATCCACTTTTCTTCACAGGCTGTTCTGCCTGTAGCCAACTCCTCGCTCATCCAAAAGGAAACCTCTAGGCAGGCTCTATCGGGCCTTAGCCTCTACTAAAGGCCTGCAGTGTAAGGGGAGGCACTGTGCTTTAGTGGCAGCAGGAACGCAAGCTGACTTTCTGACATAAGAGCGGTGCCCTCGGCTAAGGGTTCCTAGAAGGCCCGCGAAGCAGATTGTTTTCCTAAGTGCCGCTCACACAAGGGCAATGAGGCGGAGTTCCTTGACAGGTAGGACGTGAGAGAAGAGTTTCCCTGTAGCTGTGGCAGTGCTGAGGAAATCTAGCACTCCCCAGGAGGTGGGCAGTGCGTTGCCCTACACTCGGCATACACAGGGTGACTGGGAAGGGCTTCCGGGCCTGGATGCCGCTGAGCAGGCCAGGGGAGCCCGCCGGTATTCAGTGGTCTTGCGGGGACTGGGGTGCGGACGCGAGGGTCCTGGGTGTCCTCAGTGGCGCACTAACCAAGAAAAGAAAGCAGAAGTGCGACGAAGGCCCCTTGGAAAGTGCTGCCTGCCTCCGCTTCAGCAGGGCACTAAAGCGACTTTCCTCGAGGCAAAGGGCTGACATGACGTTCGGTCTCCAGGTAGGTATGGAGCATAGCAGCATGAGCCCCCAAGCTAGGCCCTGGACGCACCCTGTTTCACGGGCGAGAGCTCATTTTCTTCCCAGAACCAGGCCTACCGTGACGAGAGGCCCGCCACAAATGGTGTCTCTCCGTGTCGTTCAAGGCCCGACCAAGGGAACTTTCAAACTGGGAGAGACGGCCTGTGCCTTCAGGCCCGCACTGCAAGCCAGACAGGCAGTAAACGCAACCTGGGGATTCAACAAGCCACAAACCACACAAGGTACACAATGGGCCCTTCCCTGAATCAACTTGTTTACGACGCAGGGTGTTCTGCCTGGAGCGAACGAACTCAAACAAGGCAGGCTCTCGTTAGGCCTCTAAGCGTCTGCCTCTTCCAAAACACCCAAGTGTTGTGCTGCCTGAAGAACTCTGCTTTAGTTGCCGCTGCAGTGCACGCTGACTTCCTCCGTGAGTAGAGTGACTTTCCCACCGGGCTGCCACAAGGCGTTCTAAGCAGACTATTTCCTCGGTGCAGCTGAGAGGAGGTCAATGTCGAAAACTTCCAGGGCACGGTGGACCGGCGAGAAAGGCGCGCCCGATGCTCTTGGAGTGCCGAGGAATCGTAGCCGTCCCCTTTCAAAGCGCTGGCTGTAGTCCCTCCCTCGGCATACACAGCAGGCCCCTCTCTCAAGGGCCTAGGGGCCTGGGTGTGGCACAGCCTGCCCCCAGGGGCCGGGGGTTTTCGCAGGGAAAAGGGTGCACACCCGAAGCGTCTAGGAGTCCTGAAAAGGGCAGCACCGATAAAATAAAGCACTACAGCCAACAAGGCCTCAAAGAGCTTGCTGTGTGCTCCGTTCCTGCAGGGCGGCTCAAAGCCTTTCTCGAGGCAGGCCCTCAAGTGGCCGATCCCTGTAGTCCTACAGCCTGACAGGATGAGCTCCCAACACGGAAGCACCCTGATTATTTAGAGGAAACTCCTTCTCGTTCCCGAGCCCTGCCTCCAGTGCCTAGAGGCCCGTCAGAAACGGTGTTAATCGGGTAGCTTCAAGGCAGCAGGAATGGAGCTCTCAAAATGGGACTACAAGGCTTCTTCTGCCCTCAGAGCCCCGCTTCCAGTCACCACGTAGCTCACCGCCTTGTGATTTCTAGCAGGTGCACAGGGACACTAGCTACACACTCGCTCCTTCCCTGAATCCACTTTTCTTCACAGGCTGTTCTGCCTGGAGCCAACTCCTCGCTCATCCAAAAGGAAACCTCTAGGCAGGCTCTATCGGGCCTTAGCCTCTACTAAAGGCCTGCAGTGTAAGGGGAGGCACTGTGCTTTAGTGGCAGCAGGAACGCAAGCTGACTTTCTGACATAAGAGCGGTGCCCTCGGCTAAGGGTTCCTAGAAGGCCCGCGAAGCAGATTGTTTTCCTAAGTGCCGCTCACACAAGGGCAATGAGGCGGAGTTCCTTGACAGGTAGGACGTGAGAGAAGAGTTTCCCTGTAGCTGTGGCAGTGCTGAGGAAATCTAGCACTCCCCAGGAGGTGGGCAGTGCGTTGCCCTACACTCGGCATACACAGGGTGACTGGGAAGGGCTTCCGGGCCTGGATGCCGCTGAGCAGGCCAGGGGAGCCCGCCGGTATTCAGTGGTCTTGCGGGGACTGGGGTGCGGACGCGAGGGTCCTGGGTGTCCTCAGTGGCGCACTAACCAAGAAAAGAAAGCAGAAGTGCGATGAAGGCCCCTTGGAAAGTGCTGCCTGCCTCCGCTTCAGCAGGGCACTAAAGCGACTTTCCTCGAGGCAAAGGGCTGACATGACGTTCGGTCTCCAGGTAGGTATGGAGCATAGCAGCATGAGCCCCCAAGCTAGGCCCTGGACGCACCCTGTTTCACGGGCGAGAGCTCATTTTCTTCCCAGAACCAGGCCTACCGTGACGAGAGGCCCGTCACAAAGGGTGTCTCTCCGTGTCGTTCAAGGCCCGACCAAGGGAACTTTCAAACTGGGAGAGACGGCCTGTGCCTTCAGGCCCGCACTGCAAGCCAGACAGGCAGTAAACGCAACCTGGGGATTCAACAAGCCACAAACCACACAAGGTACACAATGGGCCCTTCCCTGAATCAACTTGTTTACGACGCAGGGTGTTCTGCCTGGAGCGAACGAACTCAAACAAGGCAGGCTCTCGTTAGGCCTCTAAGCGTCTGCCTCTTCCAAAACACCCAAGTGTTGTGCTGCCTGAAGAACTCTGCTTTAGTTGCCGCTGCAGTGCACGCTGACTTCCTCCGTGAGTAGAGTGACTTTCCCACCGGGCTGCCACAAGGCGTTCTAAGCAGACTATTTCCTCGGTGCAGCTGAGAGGAGGTCAATGTCGAAAACTTCCAGGGCACGGTGGACCGGCGAGAAAGGCGCGCCCGATGCTCTTGGAGTGCCGAGGAATCGTAGCCGTCCCCTTTCAAAGCGCTGGCTGTAGTCCCTCCCTCGGCATACACAGCAGGCCCCTCTCTCAAGGGCCTAGGGGCCTGGGTGTGGCACAGCCTGCCCCCAGGGGCCGGGGGTTTTCGCAGGGAAAAGGGTGCACACCCGAAGCGTCTAGGAGTCCTGAAAAGGGCAGCACCGATAAAATAAAGCACTACAGCCAACAAGGCCTCAAAGAGCTTGCTGTGTGCTCCGTTCCTGCAGGGCGGCTCAAAGCCTTTCTCGAGGCAGGCCCTCAAGTGGCCGATCCCTGTAGTCCTACAGCCTGACAGGATGAGCTCCCAACACGGAAGCACCCTGATTATTTAGAGGAAACTCCTTCTCGTTCCCGAGCCCTGCCTCCAGTGCCTAGAGGCCCGTCAGAAACGGTGTTAATCGGGTAGCTTCAAGGCAGCAGGAATGGAGCTCTCAAAATGGGACTACAAGGCTTCTTCTGCCCTCAGAGCCCCGCTTCCAGTCACCACGTAGCTCACCGCCTTGTGATTTCTAGCAGGTGCACAGGGACACTAGCTACACACTCGCTCCTTCCCTGAATCCACTTTTCTTCACAGGCTGTTCTGCCTGGAGCCAACTCCTCGCTCATCCAAAAGGAAACCTCTAGGCAGGCTCTATCGGGCCTTAGCCTCTACTAAAGGCCTGCAGTGTAAGGGGAGGCACTGTGCTTTAGTGGCAGCAGGAACGCAAGCTGACTTTCTGACATAAGAGCGGTGCCCTCGGCTAAGGGTTCCTAGAAGGCCCGCGAAGCAGATTGTTTTCCTAAGTGCCGCTCACACAAGGGCAATGAGGCGGAGTTCCTTGACAGGTAGGACGTGAGAGAAGAGTTTCCCTGTAGCTGTGGCAGTGCTGAGGAAATCTAGCACTCCCCAGGAGGTGGGCAGTGCGTTGCCCTACACTCGGCATACACAGGGTGACTGGGAAGGGCTTCCGGGCCTGGATGCCGCTGAGCAGGCCAGGGGAGCCCGCCGGTATTCAGTGGTCTTGCGGGGACTGGGGTGCGGACGCGAGGGTCCTGGGTGTCCTCAGTGGCGCACTAACCAAGAAAAGAAAGCAGAAGTGCGACGAAGGCCCCTTGGAAAGTGCTGCCTGCCTCCGCTTCAGCAGGGCACTAAAGCGACTTTCCTCGAGGCAAAGGGCTGACATGACGTTCGGTCTCCAGGTAGGTATGGAGCATAGCAGCATGAGCCCCCAAGCTAGGCCCTGGACGCACCCTGTTTCACGGGCGAGAGCTCATTTTCTTCCCAGAACCAGGCCTACCGTGACGAGAGGCCCGTCACAAAGGGTGTCTCTCCGTGTCGTTCAAGGCCCGACCAAGGGAACTTTCAAACTGGGAGAGACGGCCTGTGCCTTCAGGCCCGCACTGCAAGCCAGACAGGCAGTAAACGCAACCTGGGGATTCAACAAGCCACAAACCACACAAGGTACACAATGGGCCCTTCCCTGAATCAACTTGTTTACGACGCAGGGTGTTCTGCCTGGAGCGAACGAACTCAAACAAGGCAGGCTCTCGTTAGGCCTCTAAGCGTCTGCCTCTTCCAAAACACCCAAGTGTTGTGCTGCCTGAAGAACTCTGCTTTAGTTGCCGCTGCAGTGCACGCTGACTTCCTCCGTGAGTAGAGTGACTTTCCCACCGGGCTGCCACAAGGCGTTCTAAGCAGACTATTTCCTCGGTGCAGCTGAGAGGAGGTCAATGTCGAAAACTTCCAGGGCACGGTGGACCGGCGAGAAAGGCGCGCCCGATGCTCTTGGAGTGCCGAGGAATCGTAGCCGTCCCCTTTCAAAGCGCTGGCTGTAGTCCCTCCCTCGGCATACACAGCAGGCCCCTCTCTCAAGGGCCTAGGGGCCTGGGTGTGGCACAGCCTGCCCCCAGGGGCCGGGGGTTTTCGCAGGGAAAAGGGTGCACACCCGAAGCGTCTAGGAGTCCTGAAAAGGGCAGCACCGATAAAATAAAGCACTACAGCCAACAAGGCCTCAAAGAGCTTGCTGTGTGCTCCGTTCCTGCAGGGCGGCTCAAAGCCTTTCTCGAGGCAGGCCCTCAAGTGGCCGATCCCTGTAGTCCTACAGCCTGACAGGATGAGCTCCCAACACGGAAGCACCCTGATTATTTAGAGGAAACTCCTTCTCGTTCCCGAGCCCTGCCTCCAGTGCCTAGAGGCCCGTCAGAAACGGTGTTAATCGGGTAGCTTCAAGGCAGCAGGAATGGAGCTCTCAAAATGGGACTACAAGGCTTCTTCTGCCCTCAGAGCCCCGCTTCCAGTCACCACGTAGCTCACCGCCTTGTGATTTCTAGCAGGTGCACAGGGACACTAGCTACACACTCGCTCCTTCCCTGAATCCACTTTTCTTCACAGGCTGTTCTGCCTGTAGCCAACTCCTCGCTCATCCAAAAGGAAACCTCTAGGCAGGCTCTATCGGGCCTTAGCCTCTACTAAAGGCCTGCAGTGTAAGGGGAGGCACTGTGCTTTAGTGGCAGCAGGAACGCAAGCTGACTTTCTGACATAAGAGCGGTGCCCTCGGCTAAGGGTTCCTAGAAGGCCCGCGAAGCAGATTGTTTTCCTAAGTGCCGCTCACACAAGGGCAATGAGGCGGAGTTCCTTGACAGGTAGGACGTGAGAGAAGAGTTTCCCTGTAGCTGTGGCAGTGCTGAGGAAATCTAGCACTCCCCAGGAGGTGGGCAGTGCGTTGCCCTACACTCGGCATACACAGGGTGACTGGGAAGGGCTTCCGGGCCTGGATGCCGCTGAGCAGGCCAGGGGAGCCCGCCGGTATTCAGTGGTCTTGCGGGGACTGGGGTGCGGACGCGAGGGTCCTGGGTGTCCTCAGTGGCGCACTAACCAAGAAAAGAAAGCAGAAGTGCGACGAAGGCCCCTTGGAAAGTGCTGCCTGCCTCCGCTTCAGCAGGGCACTAAAGCGACTTTCCTCGAGGCAAAGGGCTGACATGACGTTCGGTCTCCAGGTAGGTATGGAGCATAGCAGCATGAGCCCCCAAGCTAGGCCCTGGACGCACCCTGTTTCACGGGCGAGAGCTCATTTTCTTCCCAGAACCAGGCCTACCGTGACGAGAGGCCCGTCACAAAGGGTGTCTCTCCGTGTCGTTCAAGGCCCGACCAAGGGAACTTTCAAACTGGGAGAGACGGCCTGTGCCTTCAGGCCCGCACTGCAAGCCAGACAGGCAGTAAACGCAACCTGGGGATTCAACAAGCCACAAACCACACAAGGTACACAATGGGCCCTTCCCTGAATCAACTTGTTTACGACGCAGGGTGTTCTGCCTGGAGCGAACGAACTCAAACAAGGCAGGCTCTCGTTAGGCCTCTAAGCGTCTGCCTCTTCCAAAACACCCAAGTGTTGTGCTGCCTGAAGAACTCTGCTTTAGTTGCCGCTGCAGTGCACGCTGACTTCCTCCGTGAGTAGAGTGACTTTCCCACCGGGCTGCCACAAGGCGTTCTAAGCAGACTATTTCCTCGGTGCAGCTGAGAGGAGGTCAATGTCGAAAACTTCCAGGGCACGGTGGACCGGCGAGAAAGGCGCGCCCGATGCTCTTGGAGTGCCGAGGAATCGTAGCCGTCCCCTTTCAAAGCGCTGGCTGTAGTCCCTCCCTCGGCATACACAGCAGGCCCCTCTCTCAAGGGCCTAGGGGCCTGGGTGTGGCACAGCCTGCCCCCAGGGGCCGGGGGTTTTCGCAGGGAAAAGGGTGCACACCCGAAGCGTCTAGGAGTCCTGAAAAGGGCAGCACCGATAAAATAAAGCACTACAGCCAACAAGGCCTCAAAGAGCTTGCTGTGTGCTCCGTTCCTGCAGGGCGGCTCAAAGCCTTTCTCGAGGCAGGCCCTCAAGTGGCCGATCCCTGTAGTCCTACAGCCTGACAGGATGAGCTCCCAACACGGAAGCACCCTGATTATTTAGAGGAAACTCCTTCTCGTTCCCGAGCCCTGCCTCCAGTGCCTAGAGGCCCGTCAGAAACGGTGTTAATCGGGTAGCTTCAAGGCAGCAGGAATGGAGCTCTCAAAATGGGACTACAAGGCTTCTTCTGCCCTCAGAGCCCCGCTTCCAGTCACCACGTAGCTCACCGCCTTGTGATTTCTAGCAGGTGCACAGGGACACTAGCTACACACTCGCTCCTTCCCTGAATCCACTTTTCTTCACAGGCTGTTCTGCCTGGAGCCAACTCCTCGCTCATCCAAAAGGAAACCTCTAGGCAGGCTCTATCGGGCCTTAGCCTCTACTAAAGGCCTGCAGTGTAAGGGGAGGCACTGTGCTTTAGTGGCAGCAGGAACGCAAGCTGACTTTCTGACATAAGAGCGGTGCCCTCGGCTAAGGGTTCCTAGAAGGCCCGCGAAGCAGATTGTTTTCCTAAGTGCCGCTCACACAAGGGCAATGAGGCGGAGTTCCTTGACAGGTAGGACGTGAGAGAAGAGTTTCCCTGTAGCTGTGGCAGTGCTGAGGAAATCTAGCACTCCCCAGGAGGTGGGCAGTGCGTTGCCCTACACTCGGCATACACAGGGTGACTGGGAAGGGCTTCCGGGCCTGGATGCCGCTGAGCAGGCCAGGGGAGCCCGCCGGTATTCAGTGGTCTTGCGGGGACTGGGGTGCGGACGCGAGGGTCCTGGGTGTCCTCAGTGGCGCACTAACCAAGAAAAGAAAGCAGAAGTGCGACGAAGGCCCCTTGGAAAGTGCTGCCTGCCTCCGCTTCAGCAGGGCACTAAAGCGACTTTCCTCGAGGCAAAGGGCTGACATGACGTTCGGTCTCCAGGTAGGTATGGAGCATAGCAGCATGAGCCCCCAAGCTAGGCCCTGGACGCACCCTGTTTCACGGGCGAGAGCTCATTTTCTTCCCAGAACCAGGCCTACCGTGACGAGAGGCCCGCCACAAAGGGTGTCTCTCCGTGTCGTTCAAGGCCCGACCAAGGGAACTTTCAAACTGGGAGAGACGGCCTGTGCCTTCAGGCCCGCACTGCAAGCCAGACAGGCAGTAAACGCAACCTGGGGATTCAACAAGCCACAAACCACACAAGGTACACAATGGGCCCTTCCCTGAATCAACTTGTTTACGACGCAGGGTGTTCTGCCTGGAGCGAACGAACTCAAACAAGGCAGGCTCTCGTTAGGCCTCTAAGCGTCTGCCTCTTCCAAAACACCCAAGTGTTGTGCTGCCTGAAGAACTCTGCTTTAGTTGCCGCTGCAGTGCACGCTGACTTCCTCCGTGAGTAGAGTGACTTTCCCACCGGGCTGCCACAAGGCGTTCTAAGCAGACTATTTCCTCGGTGCAGCTGAGAGGAGGTCAATGTCGAAAACTTCCAGGGCACGGTGGACCGGCGAGAAAGGCGCGCCCGATGCTCTTGGAGTGCCGGGGAATCGTAGCCGGCCCCTTTCAAAGCGCTGGCTGTAGTCCCTCCCTCGGCATACACAGCAGGCCCCTCTCTCAAGGGCCTAGGGGCCTGGGTGTGGCACAGCCTGCCCCCAGGGGCCGGGGGTTTTCGCAGGGAAAAGGGTGCACACCCGAAGCGTCTAGGAGTCCTGAAAAGGGCAGCACCGATAAAATAAAGCACTACAGCCAACAAGGCCTCAAAGAGCTTGCTGTGTGCTCCGTTCCTGCAGGGCGGCTCAAAGCCTTTCTCGAGGCAGGCCCTCAAGTGGCCGATCCCTGTAGTCCTACAGCCTGACAGGATGAGCTCCCAACACGGAAGCACCCTGATTATTTAGAGGAAACTCCTTCTCGTTCCCGAGCCCTGCCTCCAGTGCCTAGAGGCCCGTCAGAAACGGTGTTAATCGGGTAGCTTCAAGGCAGCAGGAATGGAGCTCTCAAAATGGGACTACAAGGCTTCTTCTGCCCTCAGAGCCCCGCTTCCAGTCACCACGTAGCTCACCGCCTTGTGATTTCTAGCAGGTGCACAGGGACACTAGCTACACACTCGCTCCTTCCCTGAATCCACTTTTCTTCACAGGCTGTTCTGCCTGGAGCCAACTCCTCGCTCATCCAAAAGGAAACCTCTAGGCAGGCTCTATCGGGCCTTAGCCTCTACTAAAGGCCTGCAGTGTAAGGGGAGGCACTGTGCTTTAGTGGCAGCAGGAACGCAAGCTGACTTTCTGACATAAGAGCGGTGCCCTCGGCTAAGGGTTCCTAGAAGGCCCGCGAAGCAGATTGTTTTCCTAAGTGCCGCTCACACAAGGGCAATGAGGCGGAGTTCCTTGACAGGTAGGACGTGAGAGAAGAGTTTCCCTGTAGCTGTGGCAGTGCTGAGGAAATCTAGCACTCCCCAGGAGGTGGGCAGTGCGTTGCCCTACACTCGGCATACACAGGGTGACTGGGAAGGGCTTCCGGGCCTGGATGCCGCTGAGCAGGCCAGGGGAGCCCGCCGGTATTCAGTGGTCTTGCGGGGACTGGGGTGCGGACGCGAGGGTCCTGGGTGTCCTCAGTGGCGCACTAACCAAGAAAAGAAAGCAGAAGTGCGACGAAGGCCCCTTGGAAAGTGCTGCCTGCCTCCGCTTCAGCAGGGCACTAAAGCGACTTTCCTCGAGGCAAAGGGCTGACATGACGTTCGGTCTCCAGGTAGGTATGGAGCATAGCAGCATGAGCCCCCAAGCTAGGCCCTGGACGCACCCTGTTTCACGGGCGAGAGCTCATTTTCTTCCCAGAACCAGGCCTACCGTGACGAGAGGCCCGCCACAAATGGTGTCTCTCCGTGTCGTTCAAGGCCCGACCAAGGGAACTTTCAAACTGGGAGAGACGGCCTGTGCCTTCAGGCCCGCACTGCAAGCCAGACAGGCAGTAAACGCAACCTGGGGATTCAACAAGCCACAAACCACACAAGGTACACAATGGGCCCTTCCCTGAATCAACTTGTTTACGACGCAGGGTGTTCTGCCTGGAGCGAACGAACTCAAACAAGGCAGGCTCTCGTTAGGCCTCTAAGCGTCTGCCTCTTCCAAAACACCCAAGTGTTGTGCTGCCTGAAGAACTCTGCTTTAGTTGCCGCTGCAGTGCACGCTGACTTCCTCCGTGAGTAGAGTGACTTTCCCACCGGGCTGCCACAAGGCGTTCTAAGCAGACTATTTCCTCGGTGCAGCTGAGAGGAGGTCAATGTCGAAAACTTCCAGGGCACGGTGGACCGGCGAGAAAGGCGCGCCCGATGCTCTTGGAGTGCCGAGGAATCGTAGCCGTCCCCTTTCAAAGCGCTGGCTGTAGTCCCTCCCTCGGCATACACAGCAGGCCCCTCTCTCAAGGGCCTAGGGGCCTGGGTGTGGCACAGCCTGCCCCCAGGGGCCGGGGGTTTTCGCAGGGAAAAGGGTGCACACCCGAAGCGTCTAGGAGTCCTGAAAAGGGCAGCACCGATAAAATAAAGCACTACAGCCAACAAGGCCTCAAAGAGCTTGCTGTGTGCTCCGTTCCTGCAGGGCGGCTCAAAGCCTTTCTCGAGGCAGGCCCTCAAGTGGCCGATCCCTGTAGTCCTACAGCCTGACAGGATGAGCTCCCAACACGGAAGCACCCTGATTATTTAGAGGAAACTCCTTCTCGTTCCCGAGCCCTGCCTCCAGTGCCTAGAGGCCCGTCAGAAACGGTGTTAATCGGGTAGCTTCAAGGCAGCAGGAATGGAGCTCTCAAAATGGGACTACAAGGCTTCTTCTGCCCTCAGAGCCCCGCTTCCAGTCACCACGTAGCTCACCGCCTTGTGATTTCTAGCAGGTGCACAGGGACACTAGCTACACACTCGCTCCTTCCCTGAATCCACTTTTCTTCACAGGCTGTTCTGCCTGTAGCCAACTCCTCGCTCATCCAAAAGGAAACCTCTAGGCAGGCTCTATCGGGCCTTAGCCTCTACTAAAGGCCTGCAGTGTAAGGGGAGGCACTGTGCTTTAGTGGCAGCAGGAACGCAAGCTGACTTTCTGACATAAGAGCGGTGCCCTCGGCTAAGGGTTCCTAGAAGGCCCGCGAAGCAGATTGTTTTCCTAAGTGCCGCTCACACAAGGGCAATGAGGCGGAGTTCCTTGACAGGTAGGACGTGAGAGAAGAGTTTCCCTGTAGCTGTGGCAGTGCTGAGGAAATCTAGCACTCCCCAGGAGGTGGGCAGTGCGTTGCCCTACACTCGGCATACACAGGGTGACTGGGAAGGGCTTCCGGGCCTGGATGCCGCTGAGCAGGCCAGGGGAGCCCGCCGGTATTCAGTGGTCTTGCGGGGACTGGGGTGCGGACGCGAGGGTCCTGGGTGTCCTCAGTGGCGCACTAACCAAGAAAAGAAAGCAGAAGTGCGACGAAGGCCCCTTGGAAAGTGCTGCCTGCCTCCGCTTCAGCAGGGCACTAAAGCGACTTTCCTCGAGGCAAAGGGCTGACATGACGTTCGGTCTCCAGGTAGGTATGGAGCATAGCAGCATGAGCCCCCAAGCTAGGCCCTGGACGCACCCTGTTTCACGGGCGAGAGCTCATTTTCTTCCCAGAACCAGGCCTACCGTGACGAGAGGCCCGTCACAAAGGGTGTCTCTCCGTGTCGTTCAAGGCCCGACCAAGGGAACTTTCAAACTGGGAGAGACGGCCTGTGCCTTCAGGCCCGCACTGCAAGCCAGACAGGCAGTAAACGCAACCTGGGGATTCAACAAGCCACAAACCACACAAGGTACACAATGGGCCCTTCCCTGAATCAACTTGTTTACGACGCAGGGTGTTCTGCCTGGAGCGAACGAACTCAAACAAGGCAGGCTCTCGTTAGGCCTCTAAGCGTCTGCCTCTTCCAAAACACCCAAGTGTTGTGCTGCCTGAAGAACTCTGCTTTAGTTGCCGCTGCAGTGCACGCTGACTTCCTCCGTGAGTAGAGTGACTTTCCCACCGGGCTGCCACAAGGCGTTCTAAGCAGACTATTTCCTCGGTGCAGCTGAGAGGAGGTCAATGTCGAAAACTTCCAGGGCACGGTGGACCGGCGAGAAAGGCGCGCCCGATGCTCTTGGAGTGCCGAGGAATCGTAGCCGTCCCCTTTCAAAGCGCTGGCTGTAGTCCCTCCCTCGGCATACACAGCAGGCCCCTCTCTCAAGGGCCTAGGGGCCTGGGTGTGGCACAGCCTGCCCCCAGGGGCCGGGGGTTTTCGCAGGGAAAAGGGTGCACACCCGAAGCGTCTAGGAGTCCTGAAAAGGGCAGCACCGATAAAATAAAGCACTACAGCCAACAAGGCCTCAAAGAGCTTGCTGTGTGCTCCGTTCCTGCAGGGCGGCTCAAAGCCTTTCTCGAGGCAGGCCCTCAAGTGGCCGATCCCTGTAGTCCTACAGCCTGACAGGATGAGCTCCCAACACGGAAGCACCCTGATTATTTAGAGGAAACTCCTTCTCGTTCCCGAGCCCTGCCTCCAGTGCCTAGAGGCCCGTCAGAAACGGTGTTAATCGGGTAGCTTCAAGGCAGCAGGAATGGAGCTCTCAAAATGGGACTACAAGGCTTCTTCTGCCCTCAGAGCCCCGCTTCCAGTCACCACGTAGCTCACCGCCTTGTGATTTCTAGCAGGTGCACAGGGACACTAGCTACTCACTCGCTCCTTCCCTGAATCCACTTTTCTTCACAGGCTGTTCTGCCTGTAGCCAACTCCTCGCTCATCCAAAAGGAAACCTCTAGGCAGGCTCTATCGGGCCTTAGCCTCTACTAAAGGCCTGCAGTGTAAGGGGAGGCACTGTGCTTTAGTGGCAGCAGGAACGCAAGCTGACTTTCTGACATAAGAGCGGTGCCCTCGGCTAAGGGTTCCTAGAAGGCCCGCGAAGCAGATTGTTTTCCTAAGTGCCGCTCACACAAGGGCAATGAGGCGGAGTTCCTTGACAGGTAGGACGTGAGAGAAGAGTTTCCCTGTAGCTGTGGCAGTGCTGAGGAAATCTAGCACTCCCCAGGAGGTGGGCAGTGCGTTGCCCTACACTCGGCATACACAGGGTGACTGGGAAGGGCTTCCGGGCCTGGATGCCGCTGAGCAGGCCAGGGGAGCCCGCCGGTATTCAGTGGTCTTGCGGGGACTGGGGTGCGGACGCGAGGGTCCTGGGTGTCCTCAGTGGCGCACTAACCAAGAAAAGAAAGCAGAAGTGCGACGAAGGCCCCTTGGAAAGTGCTGCCTGCCTCCGCTTCAGCAGGGCACTAAAGCGACTTTCCTCGAGGCAAAGGGCTGACATGACGTTCGGTCTCCAGGTAGGTATGGAGCATAGCAGCATGAGCCCCCAAGCTAGGCCCTGGACGCACCCTGTTTCACGGGCGAGAGCTCATTTTCTTCCCAGAACCAGGCCTACCGTGACGAGAGGCCCGTCACAAAGGGTGTCTCTCCGTGTCGTTCAAGGCCCGACCAAGGGAACTTTCAAACTGGGAGAGACGGCCTGTGCCTTCAGGCCCGCACTGCAAGCCAGACAGGCAGTAAACGCAACCTGGGGATTCAACAAGCCACAAACCACACAAGGTACACAATGGGCCCTTCCCTGAATCAACTTGTTTACGACGCAGGGTGTTCTGCCTGGAGCGAACGAACTCAAACAAGGCAGGCTCTCGTTAGGCCTCTAAGCGTCTGCCTCTTCCAAAACACCCAAGTGTTGTGCTGCCTGAAGAACTCTGCTTTAGTTGCCGCTGCAGTGCACGCTGACTTCCTCCGTGAGTAGAGTGACTTTCCCACCGGGCTGCCACAAGGCGTTCTAAGCAGACTATTTCCTCGGTGCAGCTGAGAGGAGGTCAATGTCGAAAAATTCCAGGGCACGGTGGACCGGCGAGAAAGGCGCGCCCGATGCTCTTGGAGTGCCGAGGAATCGTAGCCGTCCCCTTTCAAAGCGCTGGCTGTAGTCCCTCCCTCGGCATACACAGCAGGCCCCTCTCTCAAGGGCCTAGGGGCCTGGGTGTGGCACAGCCTGCCCCCAGGGGCCGGGGGTTTTCGCAGGGAAAAGGGTGCACACCCGAAGCGTCTAGGAGTCCTGAAAAGGGCAGCACCGATAAAATAAAGCACTACAGCCAACAAGGCCTCAAAGAGCTTGCTGTGTGCTCCGTTCCTGCAGGGCGGCTCAAAGCCTTTCTCGAGGCAGGCCCTCAAGTGGCCGATCCCTGTAGTCCTACAGCCTGACAGGATGAGCTCCCAACACGGAAGCACCCTGATTATTTAGAGGAAACTCCTTCTCGTTCCCGAGCCCTGCCTCCAGTGCCTAGAGGCCCGTCAGAAACGGTGTTAATCGGGTAGCTTCAAGGCAGCAGGAATGGAGCTCTCAAAATGGGACTACAAGGCTTCTTCTGCCCTCAGACCCCCGCTTCCAGTCAACACGTAGCTCACCGCCTTGTGATTTCTAGCAGGTGCACAGGGACACTAGCTACACACTCGCTCCTTCCCTGAATCCACTTTTCTTCACAGGCTGTTCTGCCTGGAGCCAACTCCTCGCTCATCCAAAAGGAAACCTCTAGGCAGGCTCTATCGGGCCTTAGCCTCTACTAAAGGCCTGCAGTGTAAGGGGAGGCACTGTGCTTTAGTGGCAGCAGGAACGCAAGCTGACTTTCTGACATAAGAGCGGTGCCCTCGGCTAAGGGTTCCTAGAAGGCCCGCGAAGCAGATTGTTTTCCTAAGTGCCGCTCACACAAGGGCAATGAGGCGGAGTTCCTTGACAGGTAGGACGTGAGAGAAGAGTTTCCCTGTAGCTGTGGCAGTGCTGAGGAAATCTAGCACTCCCCAGGAGGTGGGCAGTGCGTTGCCCTACACTCGGCATACACAGGGTGACTGGGAAGGGCTTCCGGGCCTGGATGCCGCTGAGCAGGCCAGGGGAGCCCGCCGGTATTCAGTGGTCTTGCGGGGACTGGGGTGCGGACGCGAGGGTCCTGGGTGTCCTCAGTGGCGCACTAACCAAGAAAAGAAAGCAGAAGTGCGACGAAGGCCCCTTGGAAAGTGCTGCCTGCCTCCGCTTCAGCAGGGCACTAAAGCGACTTTCCTCGAGGCAAAGGGCTGACATGACGTTCGGTCTCCAGGTAGGTATGGAGCATAGCAGCATGAGCCCCCAAGCTAGGCCCTGGACGCACCCTGTTTCACGGGCGAGAGCTCATTTTCTTCCCAGAACCAGGCCTACCGTGACGAGAGGCCCGCCACAAAGGGTGTCTCTCCGTGTCGTTCAAGGCCCGACCAAGGGAACTTTCAAACTGGGAGAGACGGCCTGTGCCTTCAGGCCCGCACTGCAAGCCAGACAGGCAGTAAACGCAACCTGGGGATTCAACAAGCCACAAACCACACAAGGTACACAATGGGCCCTTCCCTGAATCAACTTGTTTACGACGCAGGGTGTTCTGCCTGGAGCGAACGAACTCAAACAAGGCAGGCTCTCGTTAGGCCTCTAAGCGTCTGCCTCTTCCAAAACACCCAAGTGTTGTGCTGCCTGAAGAACTCTGCTTTAGTTGCCGCTGCAGTGCACGCTGACTTCCTCCGTGAGTAGAGTGACTTTCCCACCGGGCTGCCACAAGGCGTTCTAAGCAGACTATTTCCTCGGTGCAGCTGAGAGGAGGTCAATGTCGAAAACTTCCAGGGCACGGTGGACCGGCGAGAAAGGCGCGCCCGATGCTCTTGGAGTGCCGGGGAATCGTAGCCGTCCCCTTTCAAAGCGCTGGCTGTAGTCCCTCCCTCGGCATACACAGCAGGCCCCTCTCTCAAGGGCCTAGGGGCCTGGGTGTGGCACAGCCTGCCCCCAGGGGCCGGGGGTTTTCGCAGGGAAAAGGGTGCACACCCGAAGCGTCTAGGAGTCCTGAAAAGGGCAGCACCGATAAAATAAAGCACTACAGCCAACAAGGCCTCAAAGAGCTTGCTGTGTGCTCCGTTCCTGCAGGGCGGCTCAAAGCCTTTCTCGAGGCAGGCCCTCAAGTGGCCGATCCCTGTAGTCCTACAGCCTGACAGGATGAGCTCCCAACACGGAAGCACCCTGATTATTTAGAGGAAACTCCTTCTCGTTCCCGAGCCCTGCCTCCAGTGCCTAGAGGCCCGTCAGAAACGGTGTTAATCGGGTAGCTTCAAGGCAGCAGGAATGGAGCTCTCAAAATGGGACTACAAGGCTTCTTCTGCCCTCAGAGCCCCGCTTCCAGTCACCACGTAGCTCACCGCCTTGTGATTTCTAGCAGGTGCACAGGGACACTAGCTACACACTCGCTCCTTCCCTGAATCCACTTTTCTTCACAGGCTGTTCTGCCTGGAGCCAACTCCTCGCTCATCCAAAAGGAAACCTCTAGGCAGGCTCTATCGGGCCTTAGCCTCTACTAAAGGCCTGCAGTGTAAGGGGAGGCACTGTGCTTTAGTGGCAGCAGGAACGCAAGCTGACTTTCTGACATAAGAGCGGTGCCCTCGGCTAAGGGTTCCTAGAAGGCCCGCGAAGCAGATTGTTTTCCTAAGTGCCGCTCACACAAGGGCAATGAGGCGGAGTTCCTTGACAGGTAGGACGTGAGAGAAGAGTTTCCCTGTAGCTGTGGCAGTGCTGAGGAAATCTAGCACTCCCCAGGAGGTGGGCAGTGCGTTGCCCTACACTCGGCATACACAGGGTGACTGGGAAGGGCTTCCGGGCCTGGATGCCGCTGAGCAGGCCAGGGGAGCCCGCCGGTATTCAGTGGTCTTGCGGGGACTGGGGTGCGGACGCGAGGGTCCTGGGTGTCCTCAGTGGCGCACTAACCAAGAAAAGAAAGCAGAAGTGCGACGAAGGCCCCTTGGAAAGTGCTGCCTGCCTCCGCTTCAGCAGGGCACTAAAGCGACTTTCCTCGAGGCAAAGGGCTGACATGACGTTCGGTCTCCAGGTAGGTATGGAGCATAGCAGCATGAGCCCCCAAGCTAGGCCCTGGACGCACCCTGTTTCACGGGCGAGAGCTCATTTTCTTCCCAGAACCAGGCCTACCGTGACGAGAGGCCCGTCACAAAGGGTGTCTCTCCGTGTCGTTCAAGGCCCGACCAAGGGAACTTTCAAACTGGGAGAGACGGCCTGTGCCTTCAGGCCCGCACTGCAAGCCAGACAGGCAGTAAACGCAACCTGGGGATTCAACAAGCCACAAACCACACAAGGTACACAATGGGCCCTTCCCTGAATCAACTTGTTTACGACGCAGGGTGTTCTGCCTGGAGCGAACGAACTCAAACAAGGCAGGCTCTCGTTAGGCCTCTAAGCGTCTGCCTCTTCCAAAACACCCAAGTGTTGTGCTGCCTGAAGAACTCTGCTTTAGTTGCCGCTGCAGTGCACGCTGACTTCCTCCGTGAGTAGAGTGACTTTCCCACCGGGCTGCCACAAGGCGTTCTAAGCAGACTATTTCCTCGGTGCAGCTGAGAGGAGGTCAATGTCGAAAACTTCCAGGGCACGGTGGACCGGCGAGAAAGGCGCGCCCGATGCTCTTGGAGTGCCGAGGAATCGTAGCCGTCCCCTTTCAAAGCGCTGGCTGTAGTCCCTCCCTCGGCATACACAGCAGGCCCCTCTCTCAAGGGCCTAGGGGCCTGGGTGTGGCACAGCCTGCCCCCAGGGGCCGGGGGTTTTCGCAGGGAAAAGGGTGCACACCCGAAGCGTCTAGGAGTCCTGAAAAGGGCAGCACCGATAAAATAAAGCACTACAGCCAACAAGGCCTCAAAGAGCTTGCTGTGTGCTCCGTTCCTGCAGGGCGGCTCAAAGCCTTTCTCGAGGCAGGCCCTCAAGTGGCCGATCCCTGTAGTCCTACAGCCTGACAGGATGAGCTCCCAACACGGAAGCACCCTGATTATTTAGAGGAAACTCCTTCTCGTTCCCGAGCCCTGCCTCCAGTGCCTAGAGGCCCGTCAGAAACGGTGTTAATCGGGTAGCTTCAAGGCAGCAGGAATGGAGCTCTCAAAATGGGACTACAAGGCTTCTTCTGCCCTCAGAGCCCCGCTTCCAGTCACCACGTAGCTCACCGCCTTGTGATTTCTAGCAGGTGCACAGGGACACTAGCTACACACTCGCTCCTTCCCTGAATCCACTTTTCTTCACAGGCTGTTCTGCCTGGAGCCAACTCCTCGCTCATCCAAAAGGAAACCTCTAGGCAGGCTCTATCGGGCCTTAGCCTCTACTAAAGGCCTGCAGTGTAAGGGGAGGCACTGTGCTTTAGTGGCAGCAGGAACGCAAGCTGACTTTCTGACATAAGAGCGGTGCCCTCGGCTAAGGGTTCCTAGAAGGCCCGCGAAGCAGATTGTTTTCCTAAGTGCCGCTCACACAAGGGCAATGAGGCGGAGTTCCTTGACAGGTAGGACGTGAGAGAAGAGTTTCCCTGTAGCTGTGGCAGTGCTGAGGAAATCTAGCACTCCCCAGGAGGTGGGCAGTGCGTTGCCCTACACTCGGCATACACAGGGTGACTGGGAAGGGCTTCCGGGCCTGGATGCCGCTGAGCAGGCCAGGGGAGCCCGCCGGTATTCAGTGGTCTTGCGGGGACTGGGGTGCGGACGCGAGGGTCCTGGGTGTCCTCAGTGGCGCACTAACCAAGAAAAGAAAGCAGAAGTGCGACGAAGGCCCCTTGGAAAGTGCTGCCTGCCTCCGCTTCAGCAGGGCACTAAAGCGACTTTCCTCGAGGCAAAGGGCTGACATGACGTTCGGTCTCCAGGTAGGTATGGAGCATAGCAGCATGAGCCCCCAAGCTAGGCCCTGGACGCACCCTGTTTCACGGGCGAGAGCTCATTTTCTTCCCAGAACCAGGCCTACCGTGACGAGAGGCCCGTCACAAAGGGTGTCTCTCCGTGTCGTTCAAGGCCCGACCAAGGGAACTTTCAAACTGGGAGAGACGGCCTGTGCCTTCAGGCCCGCACTGCAAGCCAGACAGGCAGTAAACGCAACCTGGGGATTCAACAAGCCACAAACCACACAAGGTACACAATGGGCCCTTCCCTGAATCAACTTGTTTACGACGCAGGGTGTTCTGCCTGGAGCGAACGAACTCAAACAAGGCAGGCTCTCGTTAGGCCTCTAAGCGTCTGCCTCTTCCAAAACACCCAAGTGTTGTGCTGCCTGAAGAACTCTGCTTTAGTTGCCGCTGCAGTGCACGCTGACTTCCTCCGTGAGTAGAGTGACTTTCCCACCGGGCTGCCACAAGGCGTTCTAAGCAGACTATTTCCTCGGTGCAGCTGAGAGGAGGTCAATGTCGAAAACTTCCAGGGCACGGTGGACCGGCGAGAAAGGCGCGCCCGATGCTCTTGGAGTGCCGGGGAATCGTAGCCGTCCCCTTTCAAAGCGCTGGCTGTAGTCCCTCCCTCGGCATACACAGCAGGCCCCTCTCTCAAGGGCCTAGGGGCCTGGGTGTGGCACAGCCTGCCCCCAGGGGCCGGGGGTTTTCGCAGGGAAAAGGGTGCACACCCGAAGCGTCTAGGAGTCCTGAAAAGGGCAGCACCGATAAAATAAAGCACTACAGCCAACAAGGCCTCAAAGAGCTTGCTGTGTGCTCCGTTCCTGCAGGGCGGCTCAAAGCCTTTCTCGAGGCAGGCCCTCAAGTGGCCGATCCCTGTAGTCCTACAGCCTGACAGGATGAGCTCCCAACACGGAAGCACCCTGATTATTTAGAGGAAACTCCTTCTCGTTCCCGAGCCCTGCCTCCAGTGCCTAGAGGCCCGTCAGAAACGGTGTTAATCGGGTAGCTTCAAGGCAGCAGGAATGGAGCTCTCAAAATGGGACTACAAGGCTTCTTCTGCCCTCAGAGCCCCGCTTCCAGTCACCACGTAGCTCACCGCCTTGTGATTTCTAGCAGGTGCACAGGGACACTAGCTACACACTCGCTCCTTCCCTGAATCCACTTTTCTTCACAGGCTGTTCTGCCTGTAGCCAACTCCTCGCTCATCCAAAAGGAAACCTCTAGGCAGGCTCTATCGGGCCTTAGCCTCTACTAAAGGCCTGCAGTGTAAGGGGAGGCACTGTGCTTTAGTGGCAGCAGGAACGCAAGCTGACTTTCTGACATAAGAGCGGTGCCCTCGGCTAAGGGTTCCTAGAAGGCCCGCGAAGCAGATTGTTTTCCTAAGTGCCGCTCACACAAGGGCAATGAGGCGGAGTTCCTTGACAGGTAGGACGTGAGAGAAGAGTTTCCCTGTAGCTGTGGCAGTGCTGAGGAAATCTAGCACTCCCCAGGAGGTGGGCAGTGCGTTGCCCTACACTCGGCATACACAGGGTGACTGGGAAGGGCTTCCGGGCCTGGATGCCGCTGAGCAGGCCAGGGGAGCCCGCCGGTATTCAGTGGTCTTGCGGGGACTGGGGTGCGGACGCGAGGGTCCTGGGTGTCCTCAGTGGCGCACTAACCAAGAAAAGAAAGCAGAAGTGCGACGAAGGCCCCTTGGAAAGTGCTGCCTGCCTCCGCTTCAGCAGGGCACTAAAGCGACTTTCCTCGAGGCAAAGGGCTGACATGACGTTCGGTCTCCAGGTAGGTATGGAGCATAGCAGCATGAGCCCCCAAGCTAGGCCCTGGACGCACCCTGTTTCACGGGCGAGAGCTCATTTTCTTCCCAGAACCAGGCCTACCGTGACGAGAGGCCCGTCACAAAGGGTGTCTCTCCGTGTCGTTCAAGGCCCGACCAAGGGAACTTTCAAACTGGGAGAGACGGCCTGTGCCTTCAGGCCCGCACTGCAAGCCAGACAGGCAGTAAACGCAACCTGGGGATTCAACAAGCCACAAACCACACAAGGTACACAATGGGCCCTTCCCTGAATCAACTTGTTTACGACGCAGGGTGTTCTGCCTGGAGCGAACGAACTCAAACAAGGCAGGCTCTCGTTAGGCCTCTAAGCGTCTGCCTCTTCCAAAACACCCAAGTGTTGTGCTGCCTGAAGAACTCTGCTTTAGTTGCCGCTGCAGTGCACGCTGACTTCCTCCGTGAGTAGAGTGACTTTCCCACCGGGCTGCCACAAGGCGTTCTAAGCAGACTATTTCCTCGGTGCAGCTGAGAGGAGGTCAATGTCGAAAACTTCCAGGGCACGGTGGACCGGCGAGAAAGGCGCGCCCGATGCTCTTGGAGTGCCGAGGAATCGTAGCCGTCCCCTTTCAAAGCGCTGGCTGTAGTCCCTCCCTCGGCATACACAGCAGGCCCCTCTCTCAAGGGCCTAGGGGCCTGGGTGTGGCACAGCCTGCCCCCAGGGGCCGGGGGTTTTCGCAGGGAAAAGGGTGCACACCCGAAGCGTCTAGGAGTCCTGAAAAGGGCAGCACCGATAAAATAAAGCACTACAGCCAACAAGGCCTCAAAGAGCTTGCTGTGTGCTCCGTTCCTGCAGGGCGGCTCAAAGCCTTTCTCGAGGCAGGCCCTCAAGTGGCCGATCCCTGTAGTCCTACAGCCTGACAGGATGAGCTCCCAACACGGAAGCACCCTGATTATTTAGAGGAAACTCCTTCTCGTTCCCGAGCCCTGCCTCCAGTGCCTAGAGGCCCGTCAGAAACGGTGTTAATCGGGTAGCTTCAAGGCAGCAGGAATGGAGCTCTCAAAATGGGACTACAAGGCTTCTTCTGCCCTCAGAGCCCCGCTTCCAGTCACCACGTAGCTCACCGCCTTGTGATTTCTAGCAGGTGCACAGGGACACTAGCTACACACTCGCTCCTTCCCTGAATCCACTTTTCTTCACAGGCTGTTCTGCCTGTAGCCAACTCCTCGCTCATCCAAAAGGAAACCTCTAGGCAGGCTCTATCGGGCCTTAGCCTCTACTAAAGGCCTGCAGTGTAAGGGGAGGCACTGTGCTTTAGTGGCAGCAGGAACGCAAGCTGACTTTCTGACATAAGAGCGGTGCCCTCGGCTAAGGGTTCCTAGAAGGCCCGCGAAGCAGATTGTTTTCCTAAGTGCCGCTCACACAAGGGCAATGAGGCGGAGTTCCTTGACAGGTAGGACGTGAGAGAAGAGTTTCCCTGTAGCTGTGGCAGTGCTGAGGAAATCTAGCACTCCCCAGGAGGTGGGCAGTGCGTTGCCCTACACTCGGCATACACAGGGTGACTGGGAAGGGCTTCCGGGCCTGGATGCCGCTGAGCAGGCCAGGGGAGCCCGCCGGTATTCAGTGGTCTTGCGGGGACTGGGGTGCGGACGCGAGGGTCCTGGGTGTCCTCAGTGGCGCACTAACCAAGAAAAGAAAGCAGAAGTGCGACGAAGGCCCCTTGGAAAGTGCTGCCTGCCTCCGCTTCAGCAGGGCACTAAAGCGACTTTCCTCGAGGCAAAGGGCTGACATGACGTTCGGTCTCCAGGTAGGTATGGAGCATAGCAGCATGAGCCCCCAAGCTAGGCCCTGGACGCACCCTGTTTCACGGGCGAGAGCTCATTTTCTTCCCAGAACCAGGCCTACCGTGACGAGAGGCCCGTCACAAAGGGTGTCTCTCCGTGTCGTTCAAGGCCCGACCAAGGGAACTTTCAAACTGGGAGAGACGGCCTGTGCCTTCAGGCCCGCACTGCAAGCCAGACAGGCAGTAAACGCAACCTGGGGATTCAACAAGCCACAAACCACACAAGGTACACAATGGGCCCTTCCCTGAATCAACTTGTTTACGACGCAGGGTGTTCTGCCTGGAGCGAACGAACTCAAACAAGGCAGGCTCTCGTTAGGCCTCTAAGCGTCTGCCTCTTCCAAAACACCCAAGTGTTGTGCTGCCTGAAGAACTCTGCTTTAGTTGCCGCTGCAGTGCACGCTGACTTCCTCCGTGAGTAGAGTGACTTTCCCACCGGGCTGCCACAAGGCGTTCTAAGCAGACTATTTCCTCGGTGCAGCTGAGAGGAGGTCAATGTCGAAAACTTCCAGGGCACGGTGGACCGGCGAGAAAGGCGCGCCCGATGCTCTTGGAGTGCCGAGGAATCGTAGCCGTCCCCTTTCAAAGCGCTGGCTGTAGTCCCTCCCTCGGCATACACAGCAGGCCCCTCTCTCAAGGGCCTAGGGGCCTGGGTGTGGCACAGCCTGCCCCCAGGGGCCGGGGGTTTTCGCAGGGAAAAGGGTGCACACCCGAAGCGTCTAGGAGTCCTGAAAAGGGCAGCACCGATAAAATAAAGCACTACAGCCAACAAGGCCTCAAAGAGCTTGCTGTGTGCTCCGTTCCTGCAGGGCGGCTCAAAGCCTTTCTCGAGGCAGGCCCTCAAGTGGCCGATCCCTGTAGTCCTACAGCCTGACAGGATGAGCTCCCAACACGGAAGCACCCTGATTATTTAGAGGAAACTCCTTCTCGTTCCCGAGCCCTGCCTCCAGTGCCTAGAGGCCCGTCAGAAACGGTGTTAATCGGGTAGCTTCAAGGCAGCAGGAATGGAGCTCTCAAAATGGGACTACAAGGCTTCTTCTGCCCTCAGAGCCCCGCTTCCAGTCACCACGTAGCTCACCGCCTTGTGATTTCTAGCAGGTGCACAGGGACACTAGCTACACACTCGCTCCTTCCCTGAATCCACTTTTCTTCACAGGCTGTTCTGCCTGGAGCCAACTCCTCGCTCATCCAAAAGGAAACCTCTAGGCAGGCTCTATCGGGCCTTAGCCTCTACTAAAGGCCTGCAGTGTAAGGGGAGGCACTGTGCTTTAGTGGCAGCAGGAACGCAAGCTGACTTTCTGACATAAGAGCGGTGCCCTCGGCTAAGGGTTCCTAGAAGGCCCGCGAAGCAGATTGTTTTCCTAAGTGCCGCTCACACAAGGGCAATGAGGCGGAGTTCCTTGACAGGTAGGACGTGAGAGAAGAGTTTCCCTGTAGCTGTGGCAGTGCTGAGGAAATCTAGCACTCCCCAGGAGGTGGGCAGTGCGTTGCCCTACACTCGGCATACACAGGGTGACTGGGAAGGGCTTCCGGGCCTGGATGCCGCTGAGCAGGCCAGGGGAGCCCGCCGGTATTCAGTGGTCTTGCGGGGACTGGGGTGCGGACGCGAGGGTCCTGGGTGTCCTCAGTGGCGCACTAACCAAGAAAAGAAAGCAGAAGTGCGACGAAGGCCCCTTGGAAAGTGCTGCCTGCCTCCGCTTCAGCAGGGCACTAAAGCGACTTTCCTCGAGGCAAAGGGCTGACATGACGTTCGGTCTCCAGGTAGGTATGGAGCATAGCAGCATGAGCCCCCAAGCTAGGCCCTGGACGCACCCTGTTTCACGGGCGAGAGCTCATTTTCTTCCCAGAACCAGGCCTACCGTGACGAGAGGCCCGCCACAAAGGGTGTCTCTCCGTGTCGTTCAAGGCCCGACCAAGGGAACTTTCAAACTGGGAGAGACGGCCTGTGCCTTCAGGCCCGCACTGCAAGCCAGACAGGCAGTAAACGCAACCTGGGGATTCAACAAGCCACAAACCACACAAGGTACACAATGGGCCCTTCCCTGAATCAACTTGTTTACGACGCAGGGTGTTCTGCCTGGAGCGAACGAACTCAAACAAGGCAGGCTCTCGTTAGGCCTCTAAGCGTCTGCCTCTTCCAAAACACCCAAGTGTTGTGCTGCCTGAAGAACTCTGCTTTAGTTGCCGCTGCAGTGCACGCTGACTTCCTCCGTGAGTAGAGTGACTTTCCCACCGGGCTGCCACAAGGCGTTCTAAGCAGACTATTTCCTCGGTGCAGCTGAGAGGAGGTCAATGTCGAAAACTTCCAGGGCACGGTGGACCGGCGAGAAAGGCGCGCCCGATGCTCTTGGAGTGCCGGGGAATCGTAGCCGGCCCCTTTCAAAGCGCTGGCTGTAGTCCCTCCCTCGGCATACACAGCAGGCCCCTCTCTCAAGGGCCTAGGGGCCTGGGTGTGGCACAGCCTGCCCCCAGGGGCCGGGGGTTTTCGCAGGGAAAAGGGTGCACACCCGAAGCGTCTAGGAGTCCTGAAAAGGGCAGCACCGATAAAATAAAGCACTACAGCCAACAAGGCCTCAAAGAGCTTGCTGTGTGCTCCGTTCCTGCAGGGCGGCTCAAAGCCTTTCTCGAGGCAGGCCCTCAAGTGGCCGATCCCTGTAGTCCTACAGCCTGACAGGATGAGCTCCCAACACGGAAGCACCCTGATTATTTAGAGGAAACTCCTTCTCGTTCCCGAGCCCTGCCTCCAGTGCCTAGAGGCCCGTCAGAAACGGTGTTAATCGGGTAGCTTCAAGGCAGCAGGAATGGAGCTCTCAAAATGGGACTACAAGGCTTCTTCTGCCCTCAGAGCCCCGCTTCCAGTCACCACGTAGCTCACCGCCTTGTGATTTCTAGCAGGTGCACAGGGACACTAGCTACACACTCGCTCCTTCCCTGAATCCACTTTTCTTCACAGGCTGTTCTGCCTGGAGCCAACTCCTCGCTCATCCAAAAGGAAACCTCTAGGCAGGCTCTATCGGGCCTTAGCCTCTACTAAAGGCCTGCAGTGTAAGGGGAGGCACTGTGCTTTAGTGGCAGCAGGAACGCAAGCTGACTTTCTGACATAAGAGCGGTGCCCTCGGCTAAGGGTTCCTAGAAGGCCCGCGAAGCAGATTGTTTTCCTAAGTGCCGCTCACACAAGGGCAATGAGGCGGAGTTCCTTGACAGGTAGGACGTGAGAGAAGAGTTTCCCTGTAGCTGTGGCAGTGCTGAGGAAATCTAGCACTCCCCAGGAGGTGGGCAGTGCGTTGCCCTACACTCGGCATACACAGGGTGACTGGGAAGGGCTTCCGGGCCTGGATGCCGCTGAGCAGGCCAGGGGAGCCCGCCGGTATTCAGTGGTCTTGCGGGGACTGGGGTGCGGACGCGAGGGTCCTGGGTGTCCTCAGTGGCGCACTAACCAAGAAAAGAAAGCAGAAGTGCGACGAAGGCCCCTTGGAAAGTGCTGCCTGCCTCCGCTTCAGCAGGGCACTAAAGCGACTTTCCTCGAGGCAAAGGGCTGACATGACGTTCGGTCTCCAGGTAGGTATGGAGCATAGCAGCATGAGCCCCCAAGCTAGGCCCTGGACGCACCCTGTTTCACGGGCGAGAGCTCATTTTCTTCCCAGAACCAGGCCTACCGTGACGAGAGGCCCGCCACAAATGGTGTCTCTCCGTGTCGTTCAAGGCCCGACCAAGGGAACTTTCAAACTGGGAGAGACGGCCTGTGCCTTCAGGCCCGCACTGCAAGCCAGACAGGCAGTAAACGCAACCTGGGGATTCAACAAGCCACAAACCACACAAGGTACACAATGGGCCCTTCCCTGAATCAACTTGTTTACGACGCAGGGTGTTCTGCCTGGAGCGAACGAACTCAAACAAGGCAGGCTCTCGTTAGGCCTCTAAGCGTCTGCCTCTTCCAAAACACCCAAGTGTTGTGCTGCCTGAAGAACTCTGCTTTAGTTGCCGCTGCAGTGCACGCTGACTTCCTCCGTGAGTAGAGTGACTTTCCCACCGGGCTGCCACAAGGCGTTCTAAGCAGACTATTTCCTCGGTGCAGCTGAGAGGAGGTCAATGTCGAAAACTTCCAGGGCACGGTGGACCGGCGAGAAAGGCGCGCCCGATGCTCTTGGAGTGCCGAGGAATCGTAGCCGTCCCCTTTCAAAGCGCTGGCTGTAGTCCCTCCCTCGGCATACACAGCAGGCCCCTCTCTCAAGGGCCTAGGGGCCTGGGTGTGGCACAGCCTGCCCCCAGGGGCCGGGGGTTTTCGCAGGGAAAAGGGTGCACACCCGAAGCGTCTAGGAGTCCTGAAAAGGGCAGCACCGATAAAATAAAGCACTACAGCCAACAAGGCCTCAAAGAGCTTGCTGTGTGCTCCGTTCCTGCAGGGCGGCTCAAAGCCTTTCTCGAGGCAGGCCCTCAAGTGGCCGATCCCTGTAGTCCTACAGCCTGACAGGATGAGCTCCCAACACGGAAGCACCCTGATTATTTAGAGGAAACTCCTTCTCGTTCCCGAGCCCTGCCTCCAGTGCCTAGAGGCCCGTCAGAAACGGTGTTAATCGGGTAGCTTCAAGGCAGCAGGAATGGAGCTCTCAAAATGGGACTACAAGGCTTCTTCTGCCCTCAGAGCCCCGCTTCCAGTCACCACGTAGCTCACCGCCTTGTGATTTCTAGCAGGTGCACAGGGACACTAGCTACACACTCGCTCCTTCCCTGAATCCACTTTTCTTCACAGGCTGTTCTGCCTGTAGCCAACTCCTCGCTCATCCAAAAGGAAACCTCTAGGCAGGCTCTATCGGGCCTTAGCCTCTACTAAAGGCCTGCAGTGTAAGGGGAGGCACTGTGCTTTAGTGGCAGCAGGAACGCAAGCTGACTTTCTGACATAAGAGCGGTGCCCTCGGCTAAGGGTTCCTAGAAGGCCCGCGAAGCAGATTGTTTTCCTAAGTGCCGCTCACACAAGGGCAATGAGGCGGAGTTCCTTGACAGGTAGGACGTGAGAGAAGAGTTTCCCTGTAGCTGTGGCAGTGCTGAGGAAATCTAGCACTCCCCAGGAGGTGGGCAGTGCGTTGCCCTACACTCGGCATACACAGGGTGACTGGGAAGGGCTTCCGGGCCTGGATGCCGCTGAGCAGGCCAGGGGAGCCCGCCGGTATTCAGTGGTCTTGCGGGGACTGGGGTGCGGACGCGAGGGTCCTGGGTGTCCTCAGTGGCGCACTAACCAAGAAAAGAAAGCAGAAGTGCGACGAAGGCCCCTTGGAAAGTGCTGCCTGCCTCCGCTTCAGCAGGGCACTAAAGCGACTTTCCTCGAGGCAAAGGGCTGACATGACGTTCGGTCTCCAGGTAGGTATGGAGCATAGCAGCATGAGCCCCCAAGCTAGGCCCTGGACGCACCCTGTTTCACGGGCGAGAGCTCATTTTCTTCCCAGAACCAGGCCTACCGTGACGAGAGGCCCGTCACAAAGGGTGTCTCTCCGTGTCGTTCAAGGCCCGACCAAGGGAACTTTCAAACTGGGAGAGACGGCCTGTGCCTTCAGGCCCGCACTGCAAGCCAGACAGGCAGTAAACGCAACCTGGGGATTCAACAAGCCACAAACCACACAAGGTACACAATGGGCCCTTCCCTGAATCAACTTGTTTACGACGCAGGGTGTTCTGCCTGGAGCGAACGAACTCAAACAAGGCAGGCTCTCGTTAGGCCTCTAAGCGTCTGCCTCTTCCAAAACACCCAAGTGTTGTGCTGCCTGAAGAACTCTGCTTTAGTTGCCGCTGCAGTGCACGCTGACTTCCTCCGTGAGTAGAGTGACTTTCCCACCGGGCTGCCACAAGGCGTTCTAAGCAGACTATTTCCTCGGTGCAGCTGAGAGGAGGTCAATGTCGAAAACTTCCAGGGCACGGTGGACCGGCGAGAAAGGCGCGCCCGATGCTCTTGGAGTGCCGAGGAATCGTAGCCGTCCCCTTTCAAAGCGCTGGCTGTAGTCCCTCCCTCGGCATACACAGCAGGCCCCTCTCTCAAGGGCCTAGGGGCCTGGGTGTGGCACAGCCTGCCCCCAGGGGCCGGGGGTTTTCGCAGGGAAAAGGGTGCACACCCGAAGCGTCTAGGAGTCCTGAAAAGGGCAGCACCGATAAAATAAAGCACTACAGCCAACAAGGCCTCAAAGAGCTTGCTGTGTGCTCCGTTCCTGCAGGGCGGCTCAAAGCCTTTCTCGAGGCAGGCCCTCAAGTGGCCGATCCCTGTAGTCCTACAGCCTGACAGGATGAGCTCCCAACACGGAAGCACCCTGATTATTTAGAGGAAACTCCTTCTCGTTCCCGAGCCCTGCCTCCAGTGCCTAGAGGCCCGTCAGAAACGGTGTTAATCGGGTAGCTTCAAGGCAGCAGGAATGGAGCTCTCAAAATGGGACTACAAGGCTTCTTCTGCCCTCAGAGCCCCGCTTCCAGTCACCACGTAGCTCACCGCCTTGTGATTTCTAGCAGGTGCACAGGGACACTAGCTACTCACTCGCTCCTTCCCTGAATCCACTTTTCTTCACAGGCTGTTCTGCCTGTAGCCAACTCCTCGCTCATCCAAAAGGAAACCTCTAGGCAGGCTCTATCGGGCCTTAGCCTCTACTAAAGGCCTGCAGTGTAAGGGGAGGCACTGTGCTTTAGTGGCAGCAGGAACGCAAGCTGACTTTCTGACATAAGAGCGGTGCCCTCGGCTAAGGGTTCCTAGAAGGCCCGCGAAGCAGATTGTTTTCCTAAGTGCCGCTCACACAAGGGCAATGAGGCGGAGTTCCTTGACAGGTAGGACGTGAGAGAAGAGTTTCCCTGTAGCTGTGGCAGTGCTGAGGAAATCTAGCACTCCCCAGGAGGTGGGCAGTGCGTTGCCCTACACTCGGCATACACAGGGTGACTGGGAAGGGCTTCCGGGCCTGGATGCCGCTGAGCAGGCCAGGGGAGCCCGCCGGTATTCAGTGGTCTTGCGGGGACTGGGGTGCGGACGCGAGGGTCCTGGGTGTCCTCAGTGGCGCACTAACCAAGAAAAGAAAGCAGAAGTGCGACGAAGGCCCCTTGGAAAGTGCTGCCTGCCTCCGCTTCAGCAGGGCACTAAAGCGACTTTCCTCGAGGCAAAGGGCTGACATGACGTTCGGTCTCCAGGTAGGTATGGAGCATAGCAGCATGAGCCCCCAAGCTAGGCCCTGGACGCACCCTGTTTCACGGGCGAGAGCTCATTTTCTTCCCAGAACCAGGCCTACCGTGACGAGAGGCCCGTCACAAAGGGTGTCTCTCCGTGTCGTTCAAGGCCCGACCAAGGGAACTTTCAAACTGGGAGAGACGGCCTGTGCCTTCAGGCCCGCACTGCAAGCCAGACAGGCAGTAAACGCAACCTGGGGATTCAACAAGCCACAAACCACACAAGGTACACAATGGGCCCTTCCCTGAATCAACTTGTTTACGACGCAGGGTGTTCTGCCTGGAGCGAACGAACTCAAACAAGGCAGGCTCTCGTTAGGCCTCTAAGCGTCTGCCTCTTCCAAAACACCCAAGTGTTGTGCTGCCTGAAGAACTCTGCTTTAGTTGCCGCTGCAGTGCACGCTGACTTCCTCCGTGAGTAGAGTGACTTTCCCACCGGGCTGCCACAAGGCGTTCTAAGCAGACTATTTCCTCGGTGCAGCTGAGAGGAGGTCAATGTCGAAAACTTCCAGGGCACGGTGGACCGGCGAGAAAGGCGCGCCCGATGCTCTTGGAGTGCCGAGGAATCGTAGCCGTCCCCTTTCAAAGCGCTGGCTGTAGTCCCTCCCTCGGCATACACAGCAGGCCCCTCTCTCAAGGGCCTAGGGGCCTGGGTGTGGCACAGCCTGCCCCCAGGGGCCGGGGGTTTTCGCAGGGAAAAGGGTGCACACCCGAAGCGTCTAGGAGTCCTGAAAAGGGCAGCACCGATAAAATAAAGCACTACAGCCAACAAGGCCTCAAAGAGCTTGCTGTGTGCTCCGTTCCTGCAGGGCGGCTCAAAGCCTTTCTCGAGGCAGGCCCTCAAGTGGCCGATCCCTGTAGTCCTACAGCCTGACAGGATGAGCTCCCAACACGGAAGCACCCTGATTATTTAGAGGAAACTCCTTCTCGTTCCCGAGCCCTGCCTCCAGTGCCTAGAGGCCCGTCAGAAACGGTGTTAATCGGGTAGCTTCAAGGCAGCAGGAATGGAGCTCTCAAAATGGGACTACAAGGCTTCTTCTGCCCTCAGACCCCCGCTTCCAGTCAACACGTAGCTCACCGCCTTGTGATTTCTAGCAGGTGCACAGGGACACTAGCTACACACTCGCTCCTTCCCTGAATCCACTTTTCTTCACAGGCTGTTCTGCCTGGAGCCAACTCCTCGCTCATCCAAAAGGAAACCTCTAGGCAGGCTCTATCGGGCCTTAGCCTCTACTAAAGGCCTGCAGTGTAAGGGGAGGCACTGTGCTTTAGTGGCAGCAGGAACGCAAGCTGACTTTCTGACATAAGAGCGGTGCCCTCGGCTAAGGGTTCCTAGAAGGCCCGCGAAGCAGATTGTTTTCCTAAGTGCCGCTCACACAAGGGCAATGAGGCGGAGTTCCTTGACAGGTAGGACGTGAGAGAAGAGTTTCCCTGTAGCTGTGGCAGTGCTGAGGAAATCTAGCACTCCCCAGGAGGTGGGCAGTGCGTTGCCCTACACTCGGCATACACAGGGTGACTGGGAAGGGCTTCCGGGCCTGGATGCCGCTGAGCAGGCCAGGGGAGCCCGCCGGTATTCAGTGGTCTTGCGGGGACTGGGGTGCGGACGCGAGGGTCCTGGGTGTCCTCAGTGGCGCACTAACCAAGAAAAGAAAGCAGAAGTGCGACGAAGGCCCCTTGGAAAGTGCTGCCTGCCTCCGCTTCAGCAGGGCACTAAAGCGACTTTCCTCGAGGCAAAGGGCTGACATGACGTTCGGTCTCCAGGTAGGTATGGAGCATAGCAGCATGAGCCCCCAAGCTAGGCCCTGGACGCACCCTGTTTCACGGGCGAGAGCTCATTTTCTTCCCAGAACCAGGCCTACCGTGACGAGAGGCCCGCCACAAAGGGTGTCTCTCCGTGTCGTTCAAGGCCCGACCAAGGGAACTTTCAAACTGGGAGAGACGGCCTGTGCCTTCAGGCCCGCACTGCAAGCCAGACAGGCAGTAAACGCAACCTGGGGATTCAACAAGCCACAAACCACACAAGGTACACAATGGGCCCTTCCCTGAATCAACTTGTTTACGACGCAGGGTGTTCTGCCTGGAGCGAACGAACTCAAACAAGGCAGGCTCTCGTTAGGCCTCTAAGCGTCTGCCTCTTCCAAAACACCCAAGTGTTGTGCTGCCTGAAGAACTCTGCTTTAGTTGCCGCTGCAGTGCACGCTGACTTCCTCCGTGAGTAGAGTGACTTTCCCACCGGGCTGCCACAAGGCGTTCTAAGCAGACTATTTCCTCGGTGCAGCTGAGAGGAGGTCAATGTCGAAAACTTCCAGGGCACGGTGGACCGGCGAGAAAGGCGCGCCCGATGCTCTTGGAGTGCCGGGGAATCGTAGCCGTCCCCTTTCAAAGCGCTGGCTGTAGTCCCTCCCTCGGCATACACAGCAGGCCCCTCTCTCAAGGGCCTAGGGGCCTGGGTGTGGCACAGCCTGCCCCCAGGGGCCGGGGGTTTTCGCAGGGAAAAGGGTGCACACCCGAAGCGTCTAGGAGTCCTGAAAAGGGCAGCACCGATAAAATAAAGCACTACAGCCAACAAGGCCTCAAAGAGCTTGCTGTGTGCTCCGTTCCTGCAGGGCGGCTCAAAGCCTTTCTCGAGGCAGGCCCTCAAGTGGCCGATCCCTGTAGTCCTACAGCCTGACAGGATGAGCTCCCAACACGGAAGCACCCTGATTATTTAGAGGAAACTCCTTCTCGTTCCCGAGCCCTGCCTCCAGTGCCTAGAGGCCCGTCAGAAACGGTGTTAATCGGGTAGCTTCAAGGCAGCAGGAATGGAGCTCTCAAAATGGGACTACAAGGCTTCTTCTGCCCTCAGAGCCCCGCTTCCAGTCACCACGTAGCTCACCGCCTTGTGATTTCTAGCAGGTGCACAGGGACACTAGCTACACACTCGCTCCTTCCCTGAATCCACTTTTCTTCACAGGCTGTTCTGCCTGGAGCCAACTCCTCGCTCATCCAAAAGGAAACCTCTAGGCAGGCTCTATCGGGCCTTAGCCTCTACTAAAGGCCTGCAGTGTAAGGGGAGGCACTGTGCTTTAGTGGCAGCAGGAACGCAAGCTGACTTTCTGACATAAGAGCGGTGCCCTCGGCTAAGGGTTCCTAGAAGGCCCGCGAAGCAGATTGTTTTCCTAAGTGCCGCTCACACAAGGGCAATGAGGCGGAGTTCCTTGACAGGTAGGACGTGAGAGAAGAGTTTCCCTGTAGCTGTGGCAGTGCTGAGGAAATCTAGCACTCCCCAGGAGGTGGGCAGTGCGTTGCCCTACACTCGGCATACACAGGGTGACTGGGAAGGGCTTCCGGGCCTGGATGCCGCTGAGCAGGCCAGGGGAGCCCGCCGGTATTCAGTGGTCTTGCGGGGACTGGGGTGCGGACGCGAGGGTCCTGGGTGTCCTCAGTGGCGCACTAACCAAGAAAAGAAAGCAGAAGTGCGACGAAGGCCCCTTGGAAAGTGCTGCCTGCCTCCGCTTCAGCAGGGCACTAAAGCGACTTTCCTCGAGGCAAAGGGCTGACATGACGTTCGGTCTCCAGGTAGGTATGGAGCATAGCAGCATGAGCCCCCAAGCTAGGCCCTGGACGCACCCTGTTTCACGGGCGAGAGCTCATTTTCTTCCCAGAACCAGGCCTACCGTGACGAGAGGCCCGTCACAAAGGGTGTCTCTCCGTGTCGTTCAAGGCCCGACCAAGGGAACTTTCAAACTGGGAGAGACGGCCTGTGCCTTCAGGCCCGCACTGCAAGCCAGACAGGCAGTAAACGCAACCTGGGGATTCAACAAGCCACAAACCACACAAGGTACACAATGGGCCCTTCCCTGAATCAACTTGTTTACGACGCAGGGTGTTCTGCCTGGAGCGAACGAACTCAAACAAGGCAGGCTCTCGTTAGGCCTCTAAGCGTCTGCCTCTTCCAAAACACCCAAGTGTTGTGCTGCCTGAAGAACTCTGCTTTAGTTGCCGCTGCAGTGCACGCTGACTTCCTCCGTGAGTAGAGTGACTTTCCCACCGGGCTGCCACAAGGCGTTCTAAGCAGACTATTTCCTCGGTGCAGCTGAGAGGAGGTCAATGTCGAAAACTTCCAGGGCACGGTGGACCGGCGAGAAAGGCGCGCCCGATGCTCTTGGAGTGCCGAGGAATCGTAGCCGTCCCCTTTCAAAGCGCTGGCTGTAGTCCCTCCCTCGGCATACACAGCAGGCCCCTCTCTCAAGGGCCTAGGGGCCTGGGTGTGGCACAGCCTGCCCCCAGGGGCCGGGGGTTTTCGCAGGGAAAAGGGTGCACACCCGAAGCGTCTAGGAGTCCTGAAAAGGGCAGCACCGATAAAATAAAGCACTACAGCCAACAAGGCCTCAAAGAGCTTGCTGTGTGCTCCGTTCCTGCAGGGCGGCTCAAAGCCTTTCTCGAGGCAGGCCCTCAAGTGGCCGATCCCTGTAGTCCTACAGCCTGACAGGATGAGCTCCCAACACGGAAGCACCCTGATTATTTAGAGGAAACTCCTTCTCGTTCCCGAGCCCTGCCTCCAGTGCCTAGAGGCCCGTCAGAAACGGTGTTAATCGGGTAGCTTCAAGGCAGCAGGAATGGAGCTCTCAAAATGGGACTACAAGGCTTCTTCTGCCCTCAGAGCCCCGCTTCCAGTCACCACGTAGCTCACCGCCTTGTGATTTCTAGCAGGTGCACAGGGACACTAGCTACACACTCGCTCCTTCCCTGAATCCACTTTTCTTCACAGGCTGTTCTGCCTGGAGCCAACTCCTCGCTCATCCAAAAGGAAACCTCTAGGCAGGCTCTATCGGGCCTTAGCCTCTACTAAAGGCCTGCAGTGTAAGGGGAGGCACTGTGCTTTAGTGGCAGCAGGAACGCAAGCTGACTTTCTGACATAAGAGCGGTGCCCTCGGCTAAGGGTTCCTAGAAGGCCCGCGAAGCAGATTGTTTTCCTAAGTGCCGCTCACACAAGGGCAATGAGGCGGAGTTCCTTGACAGGTAGGACGTGAGAGAAGAGTTTCCCTGTAGCTGTGGCAGTGCTGAGGAAATCTAGCACTCCCCAGGAGGTGGGCAGTGCGTTGCCCTACACTCGGCATACACAGGGTGACTGGGAAGGGCTTCCGGGCCTGGATGCCGCTGAGCAGGCCAGGGGAGCCCGCCGGTATTCAGTGGTCTTGCGGGGACTGGGGTGCGGACGCGAGGGTCCTGGGTGTCCTCAGTGGCGCACTAACCAAGAAAAGAAAGCAGAAGTGCGACGAAGGCCCCTTGGAAAGTGCTGCCTGCCTCCGCTTCAGCAGGGCACTAAAGCGACTTTCCTCGAGGCAAAGGGCTGACATGACGTTCGGTCTCCAGGTAGGTATGGAGCATAGCAGCATGAGCCCCCAAGCTAGGCCCTGGACGCACCCTGTTTCACGGGCGAGAGCTCATTTTCTTCCCAGAACCAGGCCTACCGTGACGAGAGGCCCGTCACAAAGGGTGTCTCTCCGTGTCGTTCAAGGCCCGACCAAGGGAACTTTCAAACTGGGAGAGACGGCCTGTGCCTTCAGGCCCGCACTGCAAGCCAGACAGGCAGTAAACGCAACCTGGGGATTCAACAAGCCACAAACCACACAAGGTACACAATGGGCCCTTCCCTGAATCAACTTGTTTACGACGCAGGGTGTTCTGCCTGGAGCGAACGAACTCAAACAAGGCAGGCTCTCGTTAGGCCTCTAAGCGTCTGCCTCTTCCAAAACACCCAAGTGTTGTGCTGCCTGAAGAACTCTGCTTTAGTTGCCGCTGCAGTGCACGCTGACTTCCTCCGTGAGTAGAGTGACTTTCCCACCGGGCTGCCACAAGGCGTTCTAAGCAGACTATTTCCTCGGTGCAGCTGAGAGGAGGTCAATGTCGAAAACTTCCAGGGCACGGTGGACCGGCGAGAAAGGCGCGCCCGATGCTCTTGGAGTGCCGAGGAATCGTAGCCGTCCCCTTTCAAAGCGCTGGCTGTAGTCCCTCCCTCGGCATACACAGCAGGCCCCTCTCTCAAGGGCCTAGGGGCCTGGGTGTGGCACAGCCTGCCCCCAGGGGCCGGGGGTTTTCGCAGGGAAAAGGGTGCACACCCGAAGCGTCTAGGAGTCCTGAAAAGGGCAGCACCGATAAAATAAAGCACTACAGCCAACAAGGCCTCAAAGAGCTTGCTGTGTGCTCCGTTCCTGCAGGGCGGCTCAAAGCCTTTCTCGAGGCAGGCCCTCAAGTGGCCGATCCCTGTAGTCCTACAGCCTGACAGGATGAGCTCCCAACACGGAAGCACCCTGATTATTTAGAGGAAACTCCTTCTCGTTCCCGAGCCCTGCCTCCAGTGCCTAGAGGCCCGTCAGAAACGGTGTTAATCGGGTAGCTTCAAGGCAGCAGGAATGGAGCTCTCAAAATGGGACTACAAGGCTTCTTCTGCCCTCAGACCCCCGCTTCCAGTCAACACGTAGCTCACCGCCTTGTGATTTCTAGCAGGTGCACAGGGACACTAGCTACACACTCGCTCCTTCCCTGAATCCACTTTTCTTCACAGGCTGTTCTGCCTGGAGCCAACTCCTCGCTCATCCAAAAGGAAACCTCTAGGCAGGCTCTATCGGGCCTTAGCCTCTACTAAAGGCCTGCAGTGTAAGGGGAGGCACTGTGCTTTAGTGGCAGCAGGAACGCAAGCTGACTTTCTGACATAAGAGCGGTGCCCTCGGCTAAGGGTTCCTAGAAGGCCCGCGAAGCAGATTGTTTTCCTAAGTGCCGCTCACACAAGGGCAATGAGGCGGAGTTCCTTGACAGGTAGGACGTGAGAGAAGAGTTTCCCTGTAGCTGTGGCAGTGCTGAGGAAATCTAGCACTCCCCAGGAGGTGGGCAGTGCGTTGCCCTACACTCGGCATACACAGGGTGACTGGGAAGGGCTTCCGGGCCTGGATGCCGCTGAGCAGGCCAGGGGAGCCCGCCGGTATTCAGTGGTCTTGCGGGGACTGGGGTGCGGACGCGAGGGTCCTGGGTGTCCTCAGTGGCGCACTAACCAAGAAAAGAAAGCAGAAGTGCGACGAAGGCCCCTTGGAAAGTGCTGCCTGCCTCCGCTTCAGCAGGGCACTAAAGCGACTTTCCTCGAGGCAAAGGGCTGACATGACGTTCGGTCTCCAGGTAGGTATGGAGCATAGCAGCATGAGCCCCCAAGCTAGGCCCTGGACGCACCCTGTTTCACGGGCGAGAGCTCATTTTCTTCCCAGAACCAGGCCTACCGTGACGAGAGGCCCGCCACAAAGGGTGTCTCTCCGTGTCGTTCAAGGCCCGACCAAGGGAACTTTCAAACTGGGAGAGACGGCCTGTGCCTTCAGGCCCGCACTGCAAGCCAGACAGGCAGTAAACGCAACCTGGGGATTCAACAAGCCACAAACCACACAAGGTACACAATGGGCCCTTCCCTGAATCAACTTGTTTACGACGCAGGGTGTTCTGCCTGGAGCGAACGAACTCAAACAAGGCAGGCTCTCGTTAGGCCTCTAAGCGTCTGCCTCTTCCAAAACACCCAAGTGTTGTGCTGCCTGAAGAACTCTGCTTTAGTTGCCGCTGCAGTGCACGCTGACTTCCTCCGTGAGTAGAGTGACTTTCCCACCGGGCTGCCACAAGGCGTTCTAAGCAGACTATTTCCTCGGTGCAGCTGAGAGGAGGTCAATGTCGAAAACTTCCAGGGCACGGTGGACCGGCGAGAAAGGCGCGCCCGATGCTCTTGGAGTGCCGGGGAATCGTAGCCGTCCCCTTTCAAAGCGCTGGCTGTAGTCCCTCCCTCGGCATACACAGCAGGCCCCTCTCTCAAGGGCCTAGGGGCCTGGGTGTGGCACAGCCTGCCCCCAGGGGCCGGGGGTTTTCGCAGGGAAAAGGGTGCACACCCGAAGCGTCTAGGAGTCCTGAAAAGGGCAGCACCGATAAAATAAAGCACTACAGCCAACAAGGCCTCAAAGAGCTTGCTGTGTGCTCCGTTCCTGCAGGGCGGCTCAAAGCCTTTCTCGAGGCAGGCCCTCAAGTGGCCGATCCCTGTAGTCCTACAGCCTGACAGGATGAGCTCCCAACACGGAAGCACCCTGATTATTTAGAGGAAACTCCTTCTCGTTCCCGAGCCCTGCCTCCAGTGCCTAGAGGCCCGTCAGAAACGGTGTTAATCGGGTAGCTTCAAGGCAGCAGGAATGGAGCTCTCAAAATGGGACTACAAGGCTTCTTCTGCCCTCAGAGCCCCGCTTCCAGTCACCACGTAGCTCACCGCCTTGTGATTTCTAGCAGGTGCACAGGGACACTAGCTACACACTCGCTCCTTCCCTGAATCCACTTTTCTTCACAGGCTGTTCTGCCTGGAGCCAACTCCTCGCTCATCCAAAAGGAAACCTCTAGGCAGGCTCTATCGGGCCTTAGCCTCTACTAAAGGCCTGCAGTGTAAGGGGAGGCACTGTGCTTTAGTGGCAGCAGGAACGCAAGCTGACTTTCTGACATAAGAGCGGTGCCCTCGGCTAAGGGTTCCTAGAAGGCCCGCGAAGCAGATTGTTTTCCTAAGTGCCGCTCACACAAGGGCAATGAGGCGGAGTTCCTTGACAGGTAGGACGTGAGAGAAGAGTTTCCCTGTAGCTGTGGCAGTGCTGAGGAAATCTAGCACTCCCCAGGAGGTGGGCAGTGCGTTGCCCTACACTCGGCATACACAGGGTGACTGGGAAGGGCTTCCGGGCCTGGATGCCGCTGAGCAGGCCAGGGGAGCCCGCCGGTATTCAGTGGTCTTGCGGGGACTGGGGTGCGGACGCGAGGGTCCTGGGTGTCCTCAGTGGCGCACTAACCAAGAAAAGAAAGCAGAAGTGCGACGAAGGCCCCTTGGAAAGTGCTGCCTGCCTCCGCTTCAGCAGGGCACTAAAGCGACTTTCCTCGAGGCAAAGGGCTGACATGACGTTCGGTCTCCAGGTAGGTATGGAGCATAGCAGCATGAGCCCCCAAGCTAGGCCCTGGACGCACCCTGTTTCACGGGCGAGAGCTCATTTTCTTCCCAGAACCAGGCCTACCGTGACGAGAGGCCCGTCACAAAGGGTGTCTCTCCGTGTCGTTCAAGGCCCGACCAAGGGAACTTTCAAACTGGGAGAGACGGCCTGTGCCTTCAGGCCCGCACTGCAAGCCAGACAGGCAGTAAACGCAACCTGGGGATTCAACAAGCCACAAACCACACAAGGTACACAATGGGCCCTTCCCTGAATCAACTTGTTTACGACGCAGGGTGTTCTGCCTGGAGCGAACGAACTCAAACAAGGCAGGCTCTCGTTAGGCCTCTAAGCGTCTGCCTCTTCCAAAACACCCAAGTGTTGTGCTGCCTGAAGAACTCTGCTTTAGTTGCCGCTGCAGTGCACGCTGACTTCCTCCGTGAGTAGAGTGACTTTCCCACCGGGCTGCCACAAGGCGTTCTAAGCAGACTATTTCCTCGGTGCAGCTGAGAGGAGGTCAATGTCGAAAACTTCCAGGGCACGGTGGACCGGCGAGAAAGGCGCGCCCGATGCTCTTGGAGTGCCGAGGAATCGTAGCCGTCCCCTTTCAAAGCGCTGGCTGTAGTCCCTCCCTCGGCATACACAGCAGGCCCCTCTCTCAAGGGCCTAGGGGCCTGGGTGTGGCACAGCCTGCCCCCAGGGGCCGGGGGTTTTCGCAGGGAAAAGGGTGCACACCCGAAGCGTCTAGGAGTCCTGAAAAGGGCAGCACCGATAAAATAAAGCACTACAGCCAACAAGGCCTCAAAGAGCTTGCTGTGTGCTCCGTTCCTGCAGGGCGGCTCAAAGCCTTTCTCGAGGCAGGCCCTCAAGTGGCCGATCCCTGTAGTCCTACAGCCTGACAGGATGAGCTCCCAACACGGAAGCACCCTGATTATTTAGAGGAAACTCCTTCTCGTTCCCGAGCCCTGCCTCCAGTGCCTAGAGGCCCGTCAGAAACGGTGTTAATCGGGTAGCTTCAAGGCAGCAGGAATGGAGCTCTCAAAATGGGACTACAAGGCTTCTTCTGCCCTCAGAGCCCCGCTTCCAGTCACCACGTAGCTCACCGCCTTGTGATTTCTAGCAGGTGCACAGGGACACTAGCTACACACTCGCTCCTTCCCTGAATCCACTTTTCTTCACAGGCTGTTCTGCCTGGAGCCAACTCCTCGCTCATCCAAAAGGAAACCTCTAGGCAGGCTCTATCGGGCCTTAGCCTCTACTAAAGGCCTGCAGTGTAAGGGGAGGCACTGTGCTTTAGTGGCAGCAGGAACGCAAGCTGACTTTCTGACATAAGAGCGGTGCCCTCGGCTAAGGGTTCCTAGAAGGCCCGCGAAGCAGATTGTTTTCCTAAGTGCCGCTCACACAAGGGCAATGAGGCGGAGTTCCTTGACAGGTAGGACGTGAGAGAAGAGTTTCCCTGTAGCTGTGGCAGTGCTGAGGAAATCTAGCACTCCCCAGGAGGTGGGCAGTGCGTTGCCCTACACTCGGCATACACAGGGTGACTGGGAAGGGCTTCCGGGCCTGGATGCCGCTGAGCAGGCCAGGGGAGCCCGCCGGTATTCAGTGGTCTTGCGGGGACTGGGGTGCGGACGCGAGGGTCCTGGGTGTCCTCAGTGGCGCACTAACCAAGAAAAGAAAGCAGAAGTGCGACGAAGGCCCCTTGGAAAGTGCTGCCTGCCTCCGCTTCAGCAGGGCACTAAAGCGACTTTCCTCGAGGCAAAGGGCTGACATGACGTTCGGTCTCCAGGTAGGTATGGAGCATAGCAGCATGAGCCCCCAAGCTAGGCCCTGGACGCACCCTGTTTCACGGGCGAGAGCTCATTTTCTTCCCAGAACCAGGCCTACCGTGACGAGAGGCCCGTCACAAAGGGTGTCTCTCCGTGTCGTTCAAGGCCCGACCAAGGGAACTTTCAAACTGGGAGAGACGGCCTGTGCCTTCAGGCCCGCACTGCAAGCCAGACAGGCAGTAAACGCAACCTGGGGATTCAACAAGCCACAAACCACACAAGGTACACAATGGGCCCTTCCCTGAATCAACTTGTTTACGACGCAGGGTGTTCTGCCTGGAGCGAACGAACTCAAACAAGGCAGGCTCTCGTTAGGCCTCTAAGCGTCTGCCTCTTCCAAAACACCCAAGTGTTGTGCTGCCTGAAGAACTCTGCTTTAGTTGCCGCTGCAGTGCACGCTGACTTCCTCCGTGAGTAGAGTGACTTTCCCACCGGGCTGCCACAAGGCGTTCTAAGCAGACTATTTCCTCGGTGCAGCTGAGAGGAGGTCAATGTCGAAAACTTCCAGGGCACGGTGGACCGGCGAGAAAGGCGCGCCCGATGCTCTTGGAGTGCCGAGGAATCGTAGCCGTCCCCTTTCAAAGCGCTGGCTGTAGTCCCTCCCTCGGCATACACAGCAGGCCCCTCTCTCAAGGGCCTAGGGGCCTGGGTGTGGCACAGCCTGCCCCCAGGGGCCGGGGGTTTTCGCAGGGAAAAGGGTGCACACCCGAAGCGTCTAGGAGTCCTGAAAAGGGCAGCACCGATAAAATAAAGCACTACAGCCAACAAGGCCTCAAAGAGCTTGCTGTGTGCTCCGTTCCTGCAGGGCGGCTCAAAGCCTTTCTCGAGGCAGGCCCTCAAGTGGCCGATCCCTGTAGTCCTACAGCCTGACAGGATGAGCTCCCAACACGGAAGCACCCTGATTATTTAGAGGAAACTCCTTCTCGTTCCCGAGCCCTGCCTCCAGTGCCTAGAGGCCCGTCAGAAACGGTGTTAATCGGGTAGCTTCAAGGCAGCAGGAATGGAGCTCTCAAAATGGGACTACAAGGCTTCTTCTGCCCTCAGAGCCCCGCTTCCAGTCACCACGTAGCTCACCGCCTTGTGATTTCTAGCAGGTGCACAGGGACACTAGCTACACACTCGCTCCTTCCCTGAATCCACTTTTCTTCACAGGCTGTTCTGCCTGGAGCCAACTCCTCGCTCATCCAAAAGGAAACCTCTAGGCAGGCTCTATCGGGCCTTAGCCTCTACTAAAGGCCTGCAGTGTAAGGGGAGGCACTGTGCTTTAGTGGCAGCAGGAACGCAAGCTGACTTTCTGACATAAGAGCGGTGCCCTCGGCTAAGGGTTCCTAGAAGGCCCGCGAAGCAGATTGTTTTCCTAAGTGCCGCTCACACAAGGGCAATGAGGCGGAGTTCCTTGACAGGTAGGACGTGAGAGAAGAGTTTCCCTGTAGCTGTGGCAGTGCTGAGGAAATCTAGCACTCCCCAGGAGGTGGGCAGTGCGTTGCCCTACACTCGGCATACACAGGGTGACTGGGAAGGGCTTCCGGGCCTGGATGCCGCTGAGCAGGCCAGGGGAGCCCGCCGGTATTCAGTGGTCTTGCGGGGACTGGGGTGCGGACGCGAGGGTCCTGGGTGTCCTCAATGGCGCACTAACCAAGAAAAGAAAGCAGAAGTGCGACGAAGGCCCCTTGGAAAGTGCTGCCTGCCTCCGCTTCAGCAGGGCACTAAAGCGACTTTCCTCGAGGCAAAGGGCTGACATGACGTTCGGTCTCCAGGTAGGTATGGAGCATAGCAGCATGAGCCCCCAAGCTAGGCCCTGGACGCACCCTGTTTCACGGGCGAGAGCTCATTTTCTTCCCAGAACCAGGCCTACCGTGACGAGAGGCCCGTCACAAAGGGTGTCTCTCCGTGTCGTTCAAGGCCCGACCAAGGGAACTTTCAAACTGGGAGAGACGGCCTGTGCCTTCAGGCCCGCACTGCAAGCCAGACAGGCAGTAAACGCAACCTGGGGATTCAACAAGCCACAAACCACACAAGGTACACAATGGGCCCTTCCCTGAATCAACTTGTTTACGACGCAGGGTGTTCTGCCTGGAGCGAACGAACTCAAACAAGGCAGGCTCTCGTTAGGCCTCTAAGCGTCTGCCTCTTCCAAAACACCCAAGTGTTGTGCTGCCTGAAGAACTCTGCTTTAGTTGCCGCTGCAGTGCACGCTGACTTCCTCCGTGAGTAGAGTGACTTTCCCACCGGGCTGCCACAAGGCGTTCTAAGCAGACTATTTCCTCGGTGCAGCTGAGAGGAGGTCAATGTCGAAAACTTCCAGGGCACGGTGGACCGGCGAGAAAGGCGCGCCCGATGCTCTTGGAGTGCCGAGGAATCGTAGCCGTCCCCTTTCAAAGCGCTGGCTGTAGTCCCTCCCTCGGCATACACAGCAGGCCCCTCTCTCAAGGGCCTAGGGGCCTGGGTGTGGCACAGCCTGCCCCCAGGGGCCGGGGGTTTTCGCAGGGAAAAGGGTGCACACCCGAAGCGTCTAGGAGTCCTGAAAAGGGCAGCACCGATAAAATAAAGCACTACAGCCAACAAGGCCTCAAAGAGCTTGCTGTGTGCTCCGTTCCTGCAGGGCGGCTCAAAGCCTTTCTCGAGGCAGGCCCTCAAGTGGCCGATCCCTGTAGTCCTACAGCCTGACAGGATGAGCTCCCAACACGGAAGCACCCTGATTATTTAGAGGAAACTCCTTCTCGTTCCCGAGCCCTGCCTCCAGTGCCTAGAGGCCCGTCAGAAACGGTGTTAATCGGGTAGCTTCAAGGCAGCAGGAATGGAGCTCTCAAAATGGGACTACAAGGCTTCTTCTGCCCTCAGAGCCCCGCTTCCAGTCACCACGTAGCTCACCGCCTTGTGATTTCTAGCAGGTGCACAGGGACACTAGCTACACACTCGCTCCTTCCCTGAATCCACTTTTCTTCACAGGCTGTTCTGCCTGGAGCCAACTCCTCGCTCATCCAAAAGGAAACCTCTAGGCAGGCTCTATCGGGCCTTAGCCTCTACTAAAGGCCTGCAGTGTAAGGGGAGGCACTGTGCTTTAGTGGCAGCAGGAACGCAAGCTGACTTTCTGACATAAGAGCGGTGCCCTCGGCTAAGGGTTCCTAGAAGGCCCGCGAAGCAGATTGTTTTCCTAAGTGCCGCTCACACAAGGGCAATGAGGCGGAGTTCCTTGACAGGTAGGACGTGAGAGAAGAGTTTCCCTGTAGCTGTGGCAGTGCTGAGGAAATCTAGCACTCCCCAGGAGGTGGGCAGTGCGTTGCCCTACACTCGGCATACACAGGGTGACTGGGAAGGGCTTCCGGGCCTGGATGCCGCTGAGCAGGCCAGGGGAGCCCGCCGGTATTCAGTGGTCTTGCGGGGACTGGGGTGCGGACGCGAGGGTCCTGGGTGTCCTCAGTGGCGCACTAACCAAGAAAAGAAAGCAGAAGTGCGACGAAGGCCCCTTGGAAAGTGCTGCCTGCCTCCGCTTCAGCAGGGCACTAAAGCGACTTTCCTCGAGGCAAAGGGCTGACATGACGTTCGGTCTCCAGGTAGGTATGGAGCATAGCAGCATGAGCCCCCAAGCTAGGCCCTGGACGCACCCTGTTTCACGGGCGAGAGCTCATTTTCTTCCCAGAACCAGGCCTACCGTGACGAGAGGCCCGTCACAAAGGGTGTCTCTCCGTGTCGTTCAAGGCCCGACCAAGGGAACTTTCAAACTGGGAGAGACGGCCTGTGCCTTCAGGCCCGCACTGCAAGCCAGACAGGCAGTAAACGCAACCTGGGGATTCAACAAGCCACAAACCACACAAGGTACACAATGGGCCCTTCCCTGAATCAACTTGTTTACGACGCAGGGTGTTCTGCCTGGAGCGAACGAACTCAAACAAGGCAGGCTCTCGTTAGGCCTCTAAGCGTCTGCCTCTTCCAAAACACCCAAGTGTTGTGCTGCCTGAAGAACTCTGCTTTAGTTGCCGCTGCAGTGCACGCTGACTTCCTCCGTGAGTAGAGTGACTTTCCCACCGGGCTGCCACAAGGCGTTCTAAGCAGACTATTTCCTCGGTGCAGCTGAGAGGAGGTCAATGTCGAAAACTTCCAGGGCACGGTGGACCGGCGAGAAAGGCGCGCCCGATGCTCTTGGAGTGCCGAGGAATCGTAGCCGTCCCCTTTCAAAGCGCTGGCTGTAGTCCCTCCCTCGGCATACACAGCAGGCCCCTCTCTCAAGGGCCTAGGGGCCTGGGTGTGGCACAGCCTGCCCCCAGGGGCCGGGGGTTTTCGCAGGGAAAAGGGTGCACACCCGAAGCGTCTAGGAGTCCTGAAAAGGGCAGCACCGATAAAATAAAGCACTACAGCCAACAAGGCCTCAAAGAGCTTGCTGTGTGCTCCGTTCCTGCAGGGCGGCTCAAAGCCTTTCTCGAGGCAGGCCCTCAAGTGGCCGATCCCTGTAGTCCTACAGCCTGACAGGATGAGCTCCCAACACGGAAGCACCCTGATTATTTAGAGGAAACTCCTTCTCGTTCCCGAGCCCTGCCTCCAGTGCCTAGAGGCCCGTCAGAAACGGTGTTAATCGGGTAGCTTCAAGGCAGCAGGAATGGAGCTCTCAAAATGGGACTACAAGGCTTCTTCTGCCCTCAGAGCCCCGCTTCCAGTCACCACGTAGCTCACCGCCTTGTGATTTCTAGCAGGTGCACAGGGACACTAGCTACACACTCGCTCCTTCCCTGAATCCACTTTTCTTCACAGGCTGTTCTGCCTGGAGCCAACTCCTCGCTCATCCAAAAGGAAACCTCTAGGCAGGCTCTATCGGGCCTTAGCCTCTACTAAAGGCCTGCAGTGTAAGGGGAGGCACTGTGCTTTAGTGGCAGCAGGAACGCAAGCTGACTTTCTGACATAAGAGCGGTGCCCTCGGCTAAGGGTTCCTAGAAGGCCCGCGAAGCAGATTGTTTTCCTAAGTGCCGCTCACACAAGGGCAATGAGGCGGAGTTCCTTGACAGGTAGGACGTGAGAGAAGAGTTTCCCTGTAGCTGTGGCAGTGCTGAGGAAATCTAGCACTCCCCAGGAGGTGGGCAGTGCGTTGCCCTACACTCGGCATACACAGGGTGACTGGGAAGGGCTTCCGGGCCTGGATGCCGCTGAGCAGGCCAGGGGAGCCCGCCGGTATTCAGTGGTCTTGCGGGGACTGGGGTGCGGACGCGAGGGTCCTGGGTGTCCTCAGTGGCGCACTAACCAAGAAAAGAAAGCAGAAGTGCGACGAAGGCCCCTTGGAAAGTGCTGCCTGCCTCCGCTTCAGCAGGGCACTAAAGCGACTTTCCTCGAGGCAAAGGGCTGACATGACGTTCGGTCTCCAGGTAGGTATGGAGCATAGCAGCATGAGCCCCCAAGCTAGGCCCTGGACGCACCCTGTTTCACGGGCGAGAGCTCATTTTCTTCCCAGAACCAGGCCTACCGTGACGAGAGGCCCGTCACAAAGGGTGTCTCTCCGTGTCGTTCAAGGCCCGACCAAGGGAACTTTCAAACTGGGAGAGACGGCCTGTGCCTTCAGGCCCGCACTGCAAGCCAGACAGGCAGTAAACGCAACCTGGGGATTCAACAAGCCACAAACCACACAAGGTACACAATGGGCCCTTCCCTGAATCAACTTGTTTACGACGCAGGGTGTTCTGCCTGGAGCGAACGAACTCAAACAAGGCAGGCTCTCGTTAGGCCTCTAAGCGTCTGCCTCTTCCAAAACACCCAAGTGTTGTGCTGCCTGAAGAACTCTGCTTTAGTTGCCGCTGCAGTGCACGCTGACTTCCTCCGTGAGTAGAGTGACTTTCCCACCGGGCTGCCACAAGGCGTTCTAAGCAGACTATTTCCTCGGTGCAGCTGAGAGGAGGTCAATGTCGAAAACTTCCAGGGCACGGTGGACCGGCGAGAAAGGCGCGCCCGATGCTCTTGGAGTGCCGAGGAATCGTAGCCGTCCCCTTTCAAAGCGCTGGCTGTAGTCCCTCCCTCGGCATACACAGCAGGCCCCTCTCTCAAGGGCCTAGGGGCCTGGGTGTGGCACAGCCTGCCCCCAGGGGCCGGGGGTTTTCGCAGGGAAAAGGGTGCACACCCGAAGCGTCTAGGAGTCCTGAAAAGGGCAGCACCGATAAAATAAAGCACTACAGCCAACAAGGCCTCAAAGAGCTTGCTGTGTGCTCCGTTCCTGCAGGGCGGCTCAAAGCCTTTCTCGAGGCAGGCCCTCAAGTGGCCGATCCCTGTAGTCCTACAGCCTGACAGGATGAGCTCCCAACACGGAAGCACCCTGATTATTTAGAGGAAACTCCTTCTCGTTCCCGAGCCCTGCCTCCAGTGCCTAGAGGCCCGTCAGAAACGGTGTTAATCGGGTAGCTTCAAGGCAGCAGGAATGGAGCTCTCAAAATGGGACTACAAGGCTTCTTCTGCCCTCAGAGCCCCGCTTCCAGTCACCACGTAGCTCACCGCCTTGTGATTTCTAGCAGGTGCACAGGGACACTAGCTACACACTCGCTCCTTCCCTGAATCCACTTTTCTTCACAGGCTGTTCTGCCTGGAGCCAACTCCTCGCTCATCCAAAAGGAAACCTCTAGGCAGGCTCTATCGGGCCTTAGCCTCTACTAAAGGCCTGCAGTGTAAGGGGAGGCACTGTGCTTTAGTGGCAGCAGGAACGCAAGCTGACTTTCTGACATAAGAGCGGTGCCCTCGGCTAAGGGTTCCTAGAAGGCCCGCGAAGCAGATTGTTTTCCTAAGTGCCGCTCACACAAGGGCAATGAGGCGGAGTTCCTTGACAGGTAGGACGTGAGAGAAGAGTTTCCCTGTAGCTGTGGCAGTGCTGAGGAAATCTAGCACTCCCCAGGAGGTGGGCAGTGCGTTGCCCTACACTCGGCATACACAGGGTGACTGGGAAGGGCTTCCGGGCCTGGATGCCGCTGAGCAGGCCAGGGGAGCCCGCCGGTATTCAGTGGTCTTGCGGGGACTGGGGTGCGGACGCGAGGGTCCTGGGTGTCCTCAGTGGCGCACTAACCAAGAAAAGAAAGCAGAAGTGCGACGAAGGCCCCTTGGAAAGTGCTGCCTGCCTCCGCTTCAGCAGGGCACTAAAGCGACTTTCCTCGAGGCAAAGGGCTGACATGACGTTCGGTCTCCAGGTAGGTATGGAGCATAGCAGCATGAGCCCCCAAGCTAGGCTCTGGACGCACCCTGTTTCACGGGCGAGAGCTCATTTTCTTCCCAGAACCAGGCCTACCGTGACGAGAGGCCCGTCACAAAGGGTGTCTCTCCGTGTCGTTCAAGGCCCGACCAAGGGAACTTTCAAACTGGGAGAGACGGCCTGTGCCTTCAGGCCCGCACTGCAAGCCAGACAGGCAGTAAACGCAACCTGGGGATTCAACAAGCCACAAACCACACAAGGTACACAATGGGCCCTTCCCTGAATCAACTTGTTTACGACGCAGGGTGTTCTGCCTGGAGCGAACGAACTCAAACAAGGCAGGCTCTCGTTAGGCCTCTAAGCGTCTGCCTCTTCCAAAACACCCAAGTGTTGTGCTGCCTGAAGAACTCTGCTTTAGTTGCCGCTGCAGTGCACGCTGACTTCCTCCGTGAGTAGAGTGACTTTCCCACCGGGCTGCCACAAGGCGTTCTAAGCAGACTATTTCCTCGGTGCAGCTGAGAGGAGGTCAATGTCGAAAACTTCCAGGGCACGGTGGACCGGCGAGAAAGGCGCGCCCGATGCTCTTGGAGTGCCGAGGAATCGTAGCCGTCCCCTTTCAAAGCGCTGGCTGTAGTCCCTCCCTCGGCATACACAGCAGGCCCCTCTCTCAAGGGCCTAGGGGCCTGGGTGTGGCACAGCCTGCCCCCAGGGGCCGGGGGTTTTCGCAGGGAAAAGGGTGCACACCCGAAGCGTCTAGGAGTCCTGAAAAGGGCAGCACCGATAAAATAAAGCACTACAGCCAACAAGGCCTCAAAGAGCTTGCTGTGTGCTCCGTTCCTGCAGGGCGGCTCAAAGCCTTTCTCGAGGCAGGCCCTCAAGTGGCCGATCCCTGTAGTCCTACAGCCTGACAGGATGAGCTCCCAACACGGAAGCACCCTGATTATTTAGAGGAAACTCCTTCTCGTTCCCGAGCCCTGCCTCCAGTGCCTAGAGGCCCGTCAGAAACGGTGTTAATCGGGTAGCTTCAAGGCAGCAGGAATGGAGCTCTCAAAATGGGACTACAAGGCTTCTTCTGCCCTCAGAGCCCCGCTTCCAGTCACCACGTAGCTCACCGCCTTGTGATTTCTAGCAGGTGCACAGGGACACTAGCTACACACTCGCTCCTTCCCTGAATCCACTTTTCTTCACAGGCTGTTCTGCCTGGAGCCAACTCCTCGCTCATCCAAAAGGAAACCTCTAGGCAGGCTCTATCGGGCCTTAGCCTCTACTAAAGGCCTGCAGTGTAAGGGGAGGCACTGTGCTTTAGTGGCAGCAGGAACGCAAGCTGACTTTCTGACATAAGAGCGGTGCCCTCGGCTAAGGGTTCCTAGAAGGCCCGCGAAGCAGATTGTTTTCCTAAGTGCCGCTCACACAAGGGCAATGAGGCGGAGTTCCTTGACAGGTAGGACGTGAGAGAAGAGTTTCCCTGTAGCTGTGGCAGTGCTGAGGAAATCTAGCACTCCCCAGGAGGTGGGCAGTGCGTTGCCCTACACTCGGCATACACAGGGTGACTGGGAAGGGCTTCCGGGCCTGGATGCCGCTGAGCAGGCCAGGGGAGCCCGCCGGTATTCAGTGGTCTTGCGGGGACTGGGGTGCGGACGCGAGGGTCCTGGGTGTCCTCAGTGGCGCACTAACCAAGAAAAGAAAGCAGAAGTGCGACGAAGGCCCCTTGGAAAGTGCTGCCTGCCTCCGCTTCAGCAGGGCACTAAAGCGACTTTCCTCGAGGCAAAGGGCTGACATGACGTTCGGTCTCCAGGTAGGTATGGAGCATAGCAGCATGAGCCCCCAAGCTAGGCCCTGGACGCACCCTGTTTCACGGGCGAGAGCTCATTTTCTTCCCAGAACCAGGCCTACCGTGACGAGAGGCCCGCCACAAATGGTGTCTCTCCGTGTCGTTCAAGGCCCGACCAAGGGAACTTTCAAACTGGGAGAGACGGCCTGTGCCTTCAGGCCCGCACTGCAAGCCAGACAGGCAGTAAACGCAACCTGGGGATTCAACAAGCCACAAACCACACAAGGTACACAATGGGCCCTTCCCTGAATCAACTTGTTTACGACGCAGGGTGTTCTGCCTGGAGCGAACGAACTCAAACAAGGCAGGCTCTCGTTAGGCCTCTAAGCGTCTGCCTCTTCCAAAACACCCAAGTGTTGTGCTGCCTGAAGAACTCTGCTTTAGTTGCCGCTGCAGTGCACGCTGACTTCCTCCGTGAGTAGAGTGACTTTCCCACCGGGCTGCCACAAGGCGTTCTAAGCAGACTATTTCCTCGGTGCAGCTGAGAGGAGGTCAATGTCGAAAACTTCCAGGGCACGGTGGACCGGCGAGAAAGGCGCGCCCGATGCTCTTGGAGTGCCGAGGAATCGTAGCCGTCCCCTTTCAAAGCGCTGGCTGTAGTCCCTCCCTCGGCATACACAGCAGGCCCCTCTCTCAAGGGCCTAGGGGCCTGGGTGTGGCACAGCCTGCCCCCAGGGGCCGGGGGTTTTCGCAGGGAAAAGGGTGCACACCCGAAGCGTCTAGGAGTCCTGAAAAGGGCAGCACCGATAAAATAAAGCACTACAGCCAACAAGGCCTCAAAGAGCTTGCTGTGTGCTCCGTTCCTGCAGGGCGGCTCAAAGCCTTTCTCGAGGCAGGCCCTCAAGTGGCCGATCCCTGTAGTCCTACAGCCTGACAGGATGAGCTCCCAACACGGAAGCACCCTGATTATTTAGAGGAAACTCCTTCTCGTTCCCGAGCCCTGCCTCCAGTGCCTAGAGGCCCGTCAGAAACGGTGTTAATCGGGTAGCTTCAAGGCAGCAGGAATGGAGCTCTCAAAATGGGACTACAAGGCTTCTTCTGCCCTCAGAGCCCCGCTTCCAGTCACCACGTAGCTCACCGCCTTGTGATTTCTAGCAGGTGCACAGGGACACTAGCTACACACTCGCTCCTTCCCTGAATCCACTTTTCTTCACAGGCTGTTCTGCCTGGAGCCAACTCCTCGCTCATCCAAAAGGAAACCTCTAGGCAGGCTCTATCGGGCCTTAGCCTCTACTAAAGGCCTGCAGTGTAAGGGGAGGCACTGTGCTTTAGTGGCAGCAGGAACGCAAGCTGACTTTCTGACATAAGAGCGGTGCCCTCGGCTAAGGGTTCCTAGAAGGCCCGCGAAGCAGATTGTTTTCCTAAGTGCCGCTCACACAAGGGCAATGAGGCGGAGTTCCTTGACAGGTAGGACGTGAGAGAAGAGTTTCCCTGTAGCTGTGGCAGTGCTGAGGAAATCTAGCACTCCCCAGGAGGTGGGCAGTGCGTTGCCCTACACTCGGCATACACAGGGTGACTGGGAAGGGCTTCCGGGCCTGGATGCCGCTGAGCAGGCCAGGGGAGCCCGCCGGTATTCAGTGGTCTTGCGGGGACTGGGGTGCGGACGCGAGGGTCCTGGGTGTCCTCAGTGGCGCACTAACCAAGAAAAGAAAGCAGAAGTGCGACGAAGGCCCCTTGGAAAGTGCTGCCTGCCTCCGCTTCAGCAGGGCACTAAAGCGACTTTCCTCGAGGCAAAGGGCTGACATGACGTTCGGTCTCCAGGTAGGTATGGAGCATAGCAGCATGAGCCCCCAAGCTAGGCCCTGGACGCACCCTGTTTCACGGGCGAGAGCTCATTTTCTTCCCAGAACCAGGCCTACCGTGACGAGAGGCCCGTCACAAAGGGTGTCTCTCCGTGTCGTTCAAGGCCCGACCAAGGGAACTTTCAAACTGGGAGAGACGGCCTGTGCCTTCAGGCCCGCACTGCAAGCCAGACAGGCAGTAAACGCAACCTGGGGATTCAACAAGCCACAAACCACACAAGGTACACAATGGGCCCTTCCCTGAATCAACTTGTTTACGACGCAGGGTGTTCTGCCTGGAGCGAACGAACTCAAACAAGGCAGGCTCTCGTTAGGCCTCTAAGCGTCTGCCTCTTCCAAAACACCCAAGTGTTGTGCTGCCTGAAGAACTCTGCTTTAGTTGCCGCTGCAGTGCACGCTGACTTCCTCCGTGAGTAGAGTGACTTTCCCACCGGGCTGCCACAAGGCGTTCTAAGCAGACTATTTCCTCGGTGCAGCTGAGAGGAGGTCAATGTCGAAAACTTCCAGGGCACGGTGGACCGGCGAGAAAGGCGCGCCCGATGCTCTTGGAGTGCCGAGGAATCGTAGCCGTCCCCTTTCAAAGCGCTGGCTGTAGTCCCTCCCTCGGCATACACAGCAGGCCCCTCTCTCAAGGGCCTAGGGGCCTGGGTGTGGCACAGCCTGCCCCCAGGGGCCGGGGGTTTTCGCAGGGAAAAGGGTGCACACCCGAAGCGTCTAGGAGTCCTGAAAAGGGCAGCACCGATAAAATAAAGCACTACAGCCAACAAGGCCTCAAAGAGCTTGCTGTGTGCTCCGTTCCTGCAGGGCGGCTCAAAGCCTTTCTCGAGGCAGGCCCTCAAGTGGCCGATCCCTGTAGTCCTACAGCCTGACAGGATGAGCTCCCAACACGGAAGCACCCTGATTATTTAGAGGAAACTCCTTCTCGTTCCCGAGCCCTGCCTCCAGTGCCTAGAGGCCCGTCAGAAACGGTGTTAATCGGGTAGCTTCAAGGCAGCAGGAATGGAGCTCTCAAAATGGGACTACAAGGCTTCTTCTGCCCTCAGAGCCCCGCTTCCAGTCACCACGTAGCTCACCGCCTTGTGATTTCTAGCAGGTGCACAGGGACACTAGCTACACACTCGCTCCTTCCCTGAATCCACTTTTCTTCACAGGCTGTTCTGCCTGGAGCCAACTCCTCGCTCATCCAAAAGGAAACCTCTAGGCAGGCTCTATCGGGCCTTAGCCTCTACTAAAGGCCTGCAGTGTAAGGGGAGGCACTGTGCTTTAGTGGCAGCAGGAACGCAAGCTGACTTTCTGACATAAGAGCGGTGCCCTCGGCTAAGGGTTCCTAGAAGGCCCGCGAAGCAGATTGTTTTCCTAAGTGCCGCTCACACAAGGGCAATGAGGCGGAGTTCCTTGACAGGTAGGACGTGAGAGAAGAGTTTCCCTGTAGCTGTGGCAGTGCTGAGGAAATCTAGCACTCCCCAGGAGGTGGGCAGTGCGTTGCCCTACACTCGGCATACACAGGGTGACTGGGAAGGGCTTCCGGGCCTGGATGCCGCTGAGCAGGCCAGGGGAGCCCGCCGGTATTCAGTGGTCTTGCGGGGACTGGGGTGCGGACGCGAGGGTCCTGGGTGTCCTCAGTGGCGCACTAACCAAGAAAAGAAAGCAGAAGTGCGACGAAGGCCCCTTGGAAAGTGCTGCCTGCCTCCGCTTCAGCAGGGCACTAAAGCGACTTTCCTCGAGGCAAAGGGCTGACATGACGTTCGGTCTCCAGGTAGGTATGGAGCATAGCAGCATGAGCCCCCAAGCTAGGCCCTGGACGCACCCTGTTTCACGGGCGAGAGCTCATTTTCTTCCCAGAACCAGGCCTACCGTGACGAGAGGCCCGCCACAAAGGGTGTCTCTCCGTGTCGTTCAAGGCCCGACCAAGGGAACTTTCAAACTGGGAGAGACGGCCTGTGCCTTCAGGCCCGCACTGCAAGCCAGACAGGCAGTAAACGCAACCTGGGGATTCAACAAGCCACAAACCACACAAGGTACACAATGGGCCCTTCCCTGAATCAACTTGTTTACGACGCAGGGTGTTCTGCCTGGAGCGAACGAACTCAAACAAGGCAGGCTCTCGTTAGGCCTCTAAGCGTCTGCCTCTTCCAAAACACCCAAGTGTTGTGCTGCCTGAAGAACTCTGCTTTAGTTGCCGCTGCAGTGCACGCTGACTTCCTCCGTGAGTAGAGTGACTTTCCCACCGGGCTGCCACAAGGCGTTCTAAGCAGACTATTTCCTCGGTGCAGCTGAGAGGAGGTCAATGTCGAAAACTTCCAGGGCACGGTGGACCGGCGAGAAAGGCGCGCCCGATGCTCTTGGAGTGCCGAGGAATCGTAGCCGTCCCCTTTCAAAGCGCTGGCTGTAGTCCCTCCCTCGGCATACACAGCAGGCCCCTCTCTCAAGGGCCTAGGGGCCTGGGTGTGGCACAGCCTGCCCCCAGGGGCCGGGGGTTTTCGCAGGGAAAAGGGTGCACACCCGAAGCGTCTAGGAGTCCTGAAAAGGGCAGCACCGATAAAATAAAGCACTACAGCCAACAAGGCCTCAAAGAGCTTGCTGTGTGCTCCGTTCCTGCAGGGCGGCTCAAAGCCTTTCTCGAGGCAGGCCCTCAAGTGGCCGATCCCTGTAGTCCTACAGCCTGACAGGATGAGCTCCCAACACGGAAGCACCCTGATTATTTAGAGGAAACTCCTTCTCGTTCCCGAGCCCTGCCTCCAGTGCCTAGAGGCCCGTCAGAAACGGTGTTAATCGGGTAGCTTCAAGGCAGCAGGAATGGAGCTCTCAAAATGGGACTACAAGGCTTCTTCTGCCCTCAGAGCCCCGCTTCCAGTCACCACGTAGCTCACCGCCTTGTGATTTCTAGCAGGTGCACAGGGACACTAGCTACACACTCGCTCCTTCCCTGAATCCACTTTTCTTCACAGGCTGTTCTGCCTGGAGCCAACTCCTCGCTCATCCAAAAGGAAACCTCTAGGCAGGCTCTATCGGGCCTTAGCCTCTACTAAAGGCCTGCAGTGTAAGGGGAGGCACTGTGCTTTAGTGGCAGCAGGAACGCAAGCTGACTTTCTGACATAAGAGCGGTGCCCTCGGCTAAGGGTTCCTAGAAGGCCCGCGAAGCAGATTGTTTTCCTAAGTGCCGCTCACACAAGGGCAATGAGGCGGAGTTCCTTGACAGGTAGGACGTGAGAGAAGAGTTTCCCTGTAGCTGTGGCAGTGCTGAGGAAATCTAGCACTCCCCAGGAGGTGGGCAGTGCGTTGCCCTACACTCGGCATACACAGGGTGACTGGGAAGGGCTTCCGGGCCTGGATGCCGCTGAGCAGGCCAGGGGAGCCCGCCGGTATTCAGTGGTCTTGCGGGGACTGGGGTGCGGACGCGAGGGTCCTGGGTGTCCTCAGTGGCGCACTAACCAAGAAAAGAAAGCAGAAGTGCGACGAAGGCCCCTTGGAAAGTGCTGCCTGCCTCCGCTTCAGCAGGGCACTAAAGCGACTTTCCTCGAGGCAAAGGGCTGACATGACGTTCGGTCTCCAGGTAGGTATGGAGCATAGCAGCATGAGCCCCCAAGCTAGGCCCTGGACGCACCCTGTTTCACGGGCGAGAGCTCATTTTCTTCCCAGAACCAGGCCTACCGTGACGAGAGGCCCGTCACAAAGGGTGTCTCTCCGTGTCGTTCAAGGCCCGACCAAGGGAACTTTCAAACTGGGAGAGACGGCCTGTGCCTTCAGGCCCGCACTGCAAGCCAGACAGGCAGTAAACGCAACCTGGGGATTCAACAAGCCACAAACCACACAAGGTACACAATGGGCCCTTCCCTGAATCAACTTGTTTACGACGCAGGGTGTTCTGCCTGGAGCGAACGAACTCAAACAAGGCAGGCTCTCGTTAGGCCTCTAAGCGTCTGCCTCTTCCAAAACACCCAAGTGTTGTGCTGCCTGAAGAACTCTGCTTTAGTTGCCGCTGCAGTGCACGCTGACTTCCTCCGTGAGTAGAGTGACTTTCCCACCGGGCTGCCACAAGGCGTTCTAAGCAGACTATTTCCTCGGTGCAGCTGAGAGGAGGTCAATGTCGAAAACTTCCAGGGCACGGTGGACCGGCGAGAAAGGCGCGCCCGATGCTCTTGGAGTGCCGAGGAATCGTAGCCGTCCCCTTTCAAAGCGCTGGCTGTAGTCCCTCCCTCGGCATACACAGCAGGCCCCTCTCTCAAGGGCCTAGGGGCCTGGGTGTGGCACAGCCTGCCCCCAGGGGCCGGGGGTTTTCGCAGGGAAAAGGGTGCACACCCGAAGCGTCTAGGAGTCCTGAAAAGGGCAGCACCGATAAAATAAAGCACTACAGCCAACAAGGCCTCAAAGAGCTTGCTGTGTGCTCCGTTCCTGCAGGGCGGCTCAAAGCCTTTCTCGAGGCAGGCCCTCAAGTGGCCGATCCCTGTAGTCCTACAGCCTGACAGGATGAGCTCCCAACACGGAAGCACCCTGATTATTTAGAGGAAACTCCTTCTCGTTCCCGAGCCCTGCCTCCAGTGCCTAGAGGCCCGTCAGAAACGGTGTTAATCGGGTAGCTTCAAGGCAGCAGGAATGGAGCTCTCAAAATGGGACTACAAGGCTTCTTCTGCCCTCAGAGCCCCGCTTCCAGTCACCACGTAGCTCACCGCCTTGTGATTTCTAGCAGGTGCACAGGGACACTAGCTACACACTCGCTCCTTCCCTGAATCCACTTTTCTTCACAGGCTGTTCTGCCTGGAGCCAACTCCTCGCTCATCCAAAAGGAAACCTCTAGGCAGGCTCTATCGGGCCTTAGCCTCTACTAAAGGCCTGCAGTGTAAGGGGAGGCACTGTGCTTTAGTGGCAGCAGGAACGCAAGCTGACTTTCTGACATAAGAGCGGTGCCCTCGGCTAAGGGTTCCTAGAAGGCCCGCGAAGCAGATTGTTTTCCTAAGTGCCGCTCACACAAGGGCAATGAGGCGGAGTTCCTTGACAGGTAGGACGTGAGAGAAGAGTTTCCCTGTAGCTGTGGCAGTGCTGAGGAAATCTAGCACTCCCCAGGAGGTGGGCAGTGCGTTGCCCTACACTCGGCATACACAGGGTGACTGGGAAGGGCTTCCGGGCCTGGATGCCGCTGAGCAGGCCAGGGGAGCCCGCCGGTATTCAGTGGTCTTGCGGGGACTGGGGTGCGGACGCGAGGGTCCTGGGTGTCCTCAGTGGCGCACTAACCAAGAAAAGAAAGCAGAAGTGCGACGAAGGCCCCTTGGAAAGTGCTGCCTGCCTCCGCTTCAGCAGGGCACTAAAGCGACTTTCCTCGAGGCAAAGGGCTGACATGACGTTCGGTCTCCAGGTAGGTATGGAGCATAGCAGCATGAGCCCCCAAGCTAGGCCCTGGACGCACCCTGTTTCACGGGCGAGAGCTCATTTTCTTCCCAGAACCAGGCCTACCGTGACGAGAGGCCCGCCACAAAGGGTGTCTCTCCGTGTCGTTCAAGGCCCGACCAAGGGAACTTTCAAACTGGGAGAGACGGCCTGTGCCTTCAGGCCCGCACTGCAAGCCAGACAGGCAGTAAACGCAACCTGGGGATTCAACAAGCCACAAACCACACAAGGTACACAATGGGCCCTTCCCTGAATCAACTTGTTTACGACGCAGGGTGTTCTGCCTGGAGCGAACGAACTCAAACAAGGCAGGCTCTCGTTAGGCCTCTAAGCGTCTGCCTCTTCCAAAACACCCAAGTGTTGTGCTGCCTGAAGAACTCTGCTTTAGTTGCCGCTGCAGTGCACGCTGACTTCCTCCGTGAGTAGAGTGACTTTCCCACCGGGCTGCCACAAGGCGTTCTAAGCAGACTATTTCCTCGGTGCAGCTGAGAGGAGGTCAATGTCGAAAACTTCCAGGGCACGGTGGACCGGCGAGAAAGGCGCGCCCGATGCTCTTGGAGTGCCGAGGAATCGTAGCCGTCCCCTTTCAAAGCGCTGGCTGTAGTCCCTCCCTCGGCATACACAGCAGGCCCCTCTCTCAAGGGCCTAGGGGCCTGGGTGTGGCACAGCCTGCCCCCAGGGGCCGGGGGTTTTCGCAGGGAAAAGGGTGCACACCCGAAGCGTCTAGGAGTCCTGAAAAGGGCAGCACCGATAAAATAAAGCACTACAGCCAACAAGGCCTCAAAGAGCTTGCTGTGTGCTCCGTTCCTGCAGGGCGGCTCAAAGCCTTTCTCGAGGCAGGCCCTCAAGTGGCCGATCCCTGTAGTCCTACAGCCTGACAGGATGAGCTCCCAACACGGAAGCACCCTGATTATTTAGAGGAAACTCCTTCTCGTTCCCGAGCCCTGCCTCCAGTGCCTAGAGGCCCGTCAGAAACGGTGTTAATCGGGTAGCTTCAAGGCAGCAGGAATGGAGCTCTCAAAATGGGACTACAAGGCTTCTTCTGCCCTCAGAGCCCCGCTTCCAGTCACCACGTAGCTCACCGCCTTGTGATTTCTAGCAGGTGCACAGGGACACTAGCTACACACTCGCTCCTTCCCTGAATCCACTTTTCTTCACAGGCTGTTCTGCCTGGAGCCAACTCCTCGCTCATCCAAAAGGAAACCTCTAGGCAGGCTCTATCGGGCCTTAGCCTCTACTAAAGGCCTGCAGTGTAAGGGGAGGCACTGTGCTTTAGTGGCAGCAGGAACGCAAGCTGACTTTCTGACATAAGAGCGGTGCCCTCGGCTAAGGGTTCCTAGAAGGCCCGCGAAGCAGATTGTTTTCCTAAGTGCCGCTCACACAAGGGCAATGAGGCGGAGTTCCTTGACAGGTAGGACGTGAGAGAAGAGTTTCCCTGTAGCTGTGGCAGTGCTGAGGAAATCTAGCACTCCCCAGGAGGTGGGCAGTGCGTTGCCCTACACTCGGCATACACAGGGTGACTGGGAAGGCCTTCCGGGCCTGGATGCCGCTGAGCAGGCCAGGGGAGCCCGCCGGTATTCAGTGGTCTTGCGGGGACTGGGGTGCGGACGCGAGGGTCCTGGGTGTCCTCAGTGGCGCACTAACCAAGAAAAGAAAGCAGAAGTGCGACGAAGGCCCCTTGGAAAGTGCTGCCTGCCTCCGCTTCAGCAGGGCACTAAAGCGACTTTCCTCGAGGCAAAGGGCTGACATGACGTTCGGTCTCCAGGTAGGTATGGAGCATAGCAGCATGAGCCCCCAAGCTAGGCCCTGGACGCACCCTGTTTCACGGGCGAGAGCTCATTTTCTTCCCAGAACCAGGCCTACCGTGACGAGAGGCCCGTCACAAAGGGTGTCTCTCCGTGTCGTTCAAGGCCCGACCAAGGGAACTTTCAAACTGGGAGAGACGGCCTGTGCCTTCAGGCCCGCACTGCAAGCCAGACAGGCAGTAAACGCAACCTGGGGATTCAACAAGCCACAAACCACACAAGGTACACAATGGGCCCTTCCCTGAATCAACTTGTTTACGACGCAGGGTGTTCTGCCTGGAGCGAACGAACTCAAACAAGGCAGGCTCTCGTTAGGCCTCTAAGCGTCTGCCTCTTCCAAAACACCCAAGTGTTGTGCTGCCTGAAGAACTCTGCTTTAGTTGCCGCTGCAGTGCACGCTGACTTCCTCCGTGAGTAGAGTGACTTTCCCACCGGGCTGCCACAAGGCGTTCTAAGCAGACTATTTCCTCGGTGCAGCTGAGAGGAGGTCAATGTCGAAAACTTCCAGGGCACGGTGGACCGGCGAGAAAGGCGCGCCCGATGCTCTTGGAGTGCCGAGGAATCGTAGCCGTCCCCTTTCAAAGCGCTGGCTGTAGTCCCTCCCTCGGCATACACAGCAGGCCCCTCTCTCAAGGGCCTAGGGGCCTGGGTGTGGCACAGCCTGCCCCCAGGGGCCGGGGGTTTTCGCAGGGAAAAGGGTGCACACCCGAAGCGTCTAGGAGTCCTGAAAAGGGCAGCACCGATAAAATAAAGCACTACAGCCAACAAGGCCTCAAAGAGCTTGCTGTGTGCTCCGTTCCTGCAGGGCGGCTCAAAGCCTTTCTCGAGGCAGGCCCTCAAGTGGCCGATCCCTGTAGTCCTACAGCCTGACAGGATGAGCTCCCAACACGGAAGCACCCTGATTATTTAGAGGAAACTCCTTCTCGTTCCCGAGCCCTGCCTCCAGTGCCTAGAGGCCCGTCAGAAACGGTGTTAATCGGGTAGCTTCAAGGCAGCAGGAATGGAGCTCTCAAAATGGGACTACAAGGCTTCTTCTGCCCTCAGAGCCCCGCTTCCAGTCACCACGTAGCTCACCGCCTTGTGATTTCTAGCAGGTGCACAGGGACACTAGCTACACACTCGCTCCTTCCCTGAATCCACTTTTCTTCACAGGCTGTTCTGCCTGGAGCCAACTCCTCGCTCATCCAAAAGGAAACCTCTAGGCAGGCTCTATCGGGCCTTAGCCTCTACTAAAGGCCTGCAGTGTAAGGGGAGGCACTGTGCTTTAGTGGCAGCAGGAACGCAAGCTGACTTTCTGACATAAGAGCGGTGCCCTCGGCTAAGGGTTCCTAGAAGGCCCGCGAAGCAGATTGTTTTCCTAAGTGCCGCTCACACAAGGGCAATGAGGCGGAGTTCCTTGACAGGTAGGACGTGAGAGAAGAGTTTCCCTGTAGCTGTGGCAGTGCTGAGGAAATCTAGCACTCCCCAGGAGGTGGGCAGTGCGTTGCCCTACACTCGGCATACACAGGGTGACTGGGAAGGGCTTCCGGGCCTGGATGCCGCTGAGCAGGCCAGGGGAGCCCGCCGGTATTCAGTGGTCTTGCGGGGACTGGGGTGCGGACGCGAGGGTCCTGGGTGTCCTCAGTGGCGCACTAACCAAGAAAAGAAAGCAGAAGTGCGACGAAGGCCCCTTGGAAAGTGCTGCCTGCCTCCGCTTCAGCAGGGCACTAAAGCGACTTTCCTCGAGGCAAAGGGCTGACATGACGTTCGGTCTCCAGGTAGGTATGGAGCATAGCAGCATGAGCCCCCAAGCTAGGCCCTGGACGCACCCTGTTTCACGGGCGAGAGCTCATTTTCTTCCCAGAACCAGGCCTACCGTGACGAGAGGCCCGCCACAAATGGTGTCTCTCCGTGTCGTTCAAGGCCCGACCAAGGGAACTTTCAAACTGGGAGAGACGGCCTGTGCCTTCAGGCCCGCACTGCAAGCCAGACAGGCAGTAAACGCAACCTGGGGATTCAACAAGCCACAAACCACACAAGGTACACAATGGGCCCTTCCCTGAATCAACTTGTTTACGACGCAGGGTGTTCTGCCTGGAGCGAACGAACTCAAACAAGGCAGGCTCTCGTTAGGCCTCTAAGCGTCTGCCTCTTCCAAAACACCCAAGTGTTGTGCTGCCTGAAGAACTCTGCTTTAGTTGCCGCTGCAGTGCACGCTGACTTCCTCCGTGAGTAGAGTGACTTTCCCACCGGGCTGCCACAAGGCGTTCTAAGCAGACTATTTCCTCGGTGCAGCTGAGAGGAGGTCAATGTCGAAAACTTCCAGGGCACGGTGGACCGGCGAGAAAGGCGCGCCCGATGCTCTTGGAGTGCCGAGGAATCGTAGCCGTCCCCTTTCAAAGCGCTGGCTGTAGTCCCTCCCTCGGCATACACAGCAGGCCCCTCTCTCAAGGGCCTAGGGGCCTGGGTGTGGCACAGCCTGCCCCCAGGGGCCGGGGGTTTTCGCAGGGAAAAGGGTGCACACCCGAAGCGTCTAGGAGTCCTGAAAAGGGCAGCACCGATAAAATAAAGCACTACAGCCAACAAGGCCTCAAAGAGCTTGCTGTGTGCTCCGTTCCTGCAGGGCGGCTCAAAGCCTTTCTCGAGGCAGGCCCTCAAGTGGCCGATCCCTGTAGTCCTACAGCCTGACAGGATGAGCTCCCAACACGGAAGCACCCTGATTATTTAGAGGAAACTCCTTCTCGTTCCCGAGCCCTGCCTCCAGTGCCTAGAGGCCCGTCAGAAACGGTGTTAATCGGGTAGCTTCAAGGCAGCAGGAATGGAGCTCTCAAAATGGGACTACAAGGCTTCTTCTGCCCTCAGAGCCCCGCTTCCAGTCACCACGTAGCTCACCGCCTTGTGATTTCTAGCAGGTGCACAGGGACACTAGCTACACACTCGCTCCTTCCCTGAATCCACTTTTCTTCACAGGCTGTTCTGCCTGGAGCCAACTCCTCGCTCATCCAAAAGGAAACCTCTAGGCAGGCTCTATCGGGCCTTAGCCTCTACTAAAGGCCTGCAGTGTAAGGGGAGGCACTGTGCTTTAGTGGCAGCAGGAACGCAAGCTGACTTTCTGACATAAGAGCGGTGCCCTCGGCTAAGGGTTCCTAGAAGGCCCGCGAAGCAGATTGTTTTCCTAAGTGCCGCTCACACAAGGGCAATGAGGCGGAGTTCCTTGACAGGTAGGACGTGAGAGAAGAGTTTCCCTGTAGCTGTGGCAGTGCTGAGGAAATCTAGCACTCCCCAGGAGGTGGGCAGTGCGTTGCCCTACACTCGGCATACACAGGGTGACTGGGAAGGGCTTCCGGGCCTGGATGCCGCTGAGCAGGCCAGGGGAGCCCGCCGGTATTCAGTGGTCTTGCGGGGACTGGGGTGCGGACGCGAGGGTCCTGGGTGTCCTCAGTGGCGCACTAACCAAGAAAAGAAAGCAGAAGTGCGACGAAGGCCCCTTGGAAAGTGCTGCCTGCCTCCGCTTCAGCAGGGCACTAAAGCGACTTTCCTCGAGGCAAAGGGCTGACATGACGTTCGGTCTCCAGGTAGGTATGGAGCATAGCAGCATGAGCCCCCAAGCTAGGCCCTGGACGCACCCTGTTTCACGGGCGAGAGCTCATTTTCTTCCCAGAACCAGGCCTACCGTGACGAGAGGCCCGTCACAAAGGGTGTCTCTCCGTGTCGTTCAAGGCCCGACCAAGGGAACTTTCAAACTGGGAGAGACGGCCTGTGCCTTCAGGCCCGCACTGCAAGCCAGACAGGCAGTAAACGCAACCTGGGGATTCAACAAGCCACAAACCACACAAGGTACACAATGGGCCCTTCCCTGAATCAACTTGTTTACGACGCAGGGTGTTCTGCCTGGAGCGAACGAACTCAAACAAGGCAGGCTCTCGTTAGGCCTCTAAGCGTCTGCCTCTTCCAAAACACCCAAGTGTTGTGCTGCCTGAAGAACTCTGCTTTAGTTGCCGCTGCAGTGCACGCTGACTTCCTCCGTGAGTAGAGTGACTTTCCCACCGGGCTGCCACAAGGCGTTCTAAGCAGACTATTTCCTCGGTGCAGCTGAGAGGAGGTCAATGTCGAAAACTTCCAGGGCACGGTGGACCGGCGAGAAAGGCGCGCCCGATGCTCTTGGAGTGCCGAGGAATCGTAGCCGTCCCCTTTCAAAGCGCTGGCTGTAGTCCCTCCCTCGGCATACACAGCAGGCCCCTCTCTCAAGGGCCTAGGGGCCTGGGTGTGGCACAGCCTGCCCCCAGGGGCCGGGGGTTTTCGCAGGGAAAAGGGTGCACACCCGAAGCGTCTAGGAGTCCTGAAAAGGGCAGCACCGATAAAATAAAGCACTACAGCCAACAAGGCCTCAAAGAGCTTGCTGTGTGCTCCGTTCCTGCAGGGCGGCTCAAAGCCTTTCTCGAGGCAGGCCCTCAAGTGGCCGATCCCTGTAGTCCTACAGCCTGACAGGATGAGCTCCCAACACGGAAGCACCCTGATTATTTAGAGGAAACTCCTTCTCGTTCCCGAGCCCTGCCTCCAGTGCCTAGAGGCCCGTCAGAAACGGTGTTAATCGGGTAGCTTCAAGGCAGCAGGAATGGAGCTCTCAAAATGGGACTACAAGGCTTCTTCTGCCCTCAGAGCCCCGCTTCCAGTCACCACGTAGCTCACCGCCTTGTGATTTCTAGCAGGTGCACAGGGACACTAGCTACACACTCGCTCCTTCCTGAATCCACTTTTCTTCACAGGCTGTTCTGCCTGGAGCCAACTCCTCGCTCATCCAAAAGGAAACCTCTAGGCAGGCTCTATCGGGCCTTAGCCTCTACTAAAGGCCTGCAGTGTAAGGGGAGCACTGTGCTTTAGTGGCAGCAGGAACGCAAGCTGACTTTCTGACATAAGAGCGGTGCCCTCGGCTAAGGGTTTCCTAGAAGGCCCGCGAAGCAGATTGTTTTCCTAAGTGCCGCTCACACAAGGGCAATGAGGCGGAGTTCCTTGACAGGTAGGACGTGAGAGAAGAGTTTCCCTGTAGCTGTGGCAGTGCTGAGGAAATCTAGCACTCCCAGGAGGTGGGCAGTGCGTTGCCCTACCTCGGCATACCAGGGTGACTGGGAAGGCTTCCGGCCTGGATGCCGCTGAGCAGGCCAGGGGAGCCCGCCGGTATTCAGTGGTCTTGCGGGGACTGGGGTGCGGACGCGAGGGTCCTGGGTGTCCTCAGTGGCGCACTAACCAAGAAAAGAAAGCAGAAGTGCGACGAAGGCCCCTTTGGAAAGTGCTGCTGCCTCCGCTTCAGCAGGGCACTAAAGCGACTTTCCTCGAGGCAAAGGGCTGACATGACGTTCGGTCTCCAGGTAGGTATGGAGCATAGCAGCATGAGCCCCCAAGCTAGGCCTGGACGCACCCTGTTTCACGGCGAGAGCTCATTTTCTTCCCAGAACCAGGCCTACCGTGACGAGAGGCCCGTCACAAAGGGTGTCTCTCCGTGTCGTTCAAGGCCCGACCAAGGGAACTTTCAAACTGGAGAGACGGCCTGTGCCTTCAGGCCCGCACTGGCAAGCCAGACAGGCAGTAAACGCAACCTGGGGATCAACAAGCCACAAACCACACAAGGTACACAATGGGCCCTTCCCTGAATCAACTTGTTTACGACGCAGGGTGTTCTGCCTGGAGCGAACGAACTCAAACAAGGCAGGCTCTCGTTAGGCCTCTAAGCGTCTGCCTCTTCCAAAACACCAAGTGTTGTGCTGCCTGAAGAACTCTGCTTTAGTTGCCGCTGCAGTGCACGCTGACTTCCTCCGTGAGTAGAGTGACTTTCCCACCGGGCTGCCACAAGGCGTTCTAAGCAGACTATTTCCTCGGTGCAGCTGAGAGGAGGTCAATGTCGAAAACTTCCAGGGCACGGTGGACCCGGCGAGAAAGGCGCGCCCGATGCTCTTGGAGTGCCGAGGAATCGTAGCCGTCCCCTTTCAAAGCGCTGGCTGTAGTAGTCCATCCCTCGGCATACACAGCAGGCCCCTCTCTCAAGGGCCTAGGGGCCTGGGTGTGGCACAGCCTGGCCCCCAGGGGCCGGGGGTTTTCGCAGGGAAAAGGGTGCACACCCGAAGCATCTAGGAGTCCTGAAAAGGGCAGCACCGATAAAATAAAGCACTACAGCCAACAAGGCCTCAAAGAGCTTGCTGTGTGCTCCGTTCCTGCAGGGCGGCTCAAAGCCTTTCTCGAGGCAGGCCCTCAAGTGGCCGATCCCTGTAGTCCTACAGCTGACAGGATGAGCTCCCAACACGGAAGCACCCTGATTATTTAGAGGAAACTCCTTCTCGTTCCCGAGCCCTGCTCCAGTGCCTAGAGGCCCGTCAGAAACGGTGTTAATCGGGTAGCTTCAAGGCAGCAGGAATGGAGCTCTCAAAATGGGACTACAAGGCTTCTTCTGCCCTCAGAGCCCCGCTTCCAGTCACCACGTAGCTCACCTGCCTTGTGATTTCTAGCAGGTGCACAGGGACACTAGCTACACACTCGCTCCTTCCCTGAATCCACTTTTCTTCACAGGCTGTTCTGCCTGTAGCCAACTCCTCGCTCATCCAAAAGGAAACCTCTAGGCAGGCTCTATCGGGCCTTAGCCTCTACTAAAGGCCTGCAGTGTAAGGGGAGGCACTGTGCTTTAGTGGCAGCAGGAACGCAAGCTGACTTTCTGACATAAGAGCGGTGCCCTCGGCTAAGGGTTCCTAGAAGGCCCGCGAAGCAGATTGTTTTCCTAAGTGCCGCTCACAAAGGGCAATGAGGCGGAGTTCCTTGACAGGTAGGACGTGAGAGAAGAGTTTCCCTGTAGCTGTGGCAGTGCTGAGGAAATCTAGCACTCCCCAGGAGGTGGGCAGTGCGTTGCCCTACACTCGCATACACAGGGTGACTGGGAAGGGCTTCCGGGCCTGGATGCCGCTGAGCAGGCCAGGGGAGCCCGCCGGTATTCAGTGGTCTTGCGGGGACTGGGGTGCGGACGCGAGGGTCCTGGGTGTCCTCAATGGCGCACTAACCAAGAAAGAAAGCAGAAGTGCGACGAAGGCCCCTTGAAAGTGCTGCCTGCCTCCGCTTCAGCAGGGCACTAAAGCGACTTTCCTCGAGGCAAAAGGGCTGACGTTCGGTCTTCCAGGTAGGTATGGAGCATAGCAGCATGAGCCCCCAAGCTAGGCCCTGGACGCACCCTGTTTCACGGGCGAGAGCTCATTTTCTTCCCAGAACCAGGCCTACCGTGACGAGAGGCCCGTCACAAAGGGTGTCTCTCCGTGTCGTTCAAGGCCCGACCAAGGGAACTTTCAAACTGGGAGAGACGGCCTGTGCCTTCAGGCCCGCACTGCAAGCCAGACAGGCAGTAAACGCAACCTGGGGATTCAACAAGCCACAAACCACACAAGGTACACAATGGGCCCTTCCCTGAATCAACTTGTTTACGCGCAGGGTGTTCTGCCTGGAGCGAACGAACTCAACAAGGCAGGCTCTCGTTAGGCCTCTAAGCGTCTGCCTCTTCCAAAACACCCAAGTGTTGTGCTGCCTGAAGAACTCTGCTTTAGTTGCCGCTGCAGTGCACCGCTGACTTCCTCCGTTGAGTAGAGTGACTTTCCCACCGGGCTGCCACAAGGCGTTCTAAGCAGACTATTTCCTCGGTGCAGCTGAGAGGAGGTCAATGTCGAAAACTTCCAGGGCAACGGTGGACGGCGAGAAAGGCGCGACCGATGCTCTTGGAGTGCCCGGGAATCGTAGCCGTCCCCTTTCAAAGCGCTGGCTGTAGTCCCTCCCTCGGCATACACAGCAGGCCCCTCTCTCAAGGGCCTAGGGGGCCTGGGTGTGCACAGCCTGCCCCCAGGGCCGGGGGTTTTCGCAGGGAAAAGGGTGCACACCCGAAGCGTCTAGGAGTCCTGAAAAGGGCTGCACCGATAAAATAAAGCACTACAGCCAACAAGGCCTCAAAGAGCTTGCTGTGTGCTCCGTTCCTGCAGGGCGGCTCAAAGCCTTTCTCGAGGCAGGCCCTCAAGTGGCCGATCCCTGTAGTCCTACAGCCTGACAGGATGAGCTCCCAACACACGGAAGCACCCCCTGATTATTTAGAGGAAACTCCTTCTCGTTCCCGAGCCCTGCCTCCAGTGCCTAGAGGCCCGTCAGAAACGGTGTTAATCGGGTAGCTTCAAGGCAGCAGGAATGGAGCTCTCAAAATGGGACTACAAGGCTTCTTCTGCCCTCAGAGCCCCGCTTCCAGTCACCACGTAGCTCACCGCCTTGTGATTTCTAGCAGGTGCACAGGGACACTAGCTACACACTCGCTCCTTCCCTGAATCCACTTTTCTTCACAGGCTGTTCTGCCTGTAGCCAACTCCTCGCTCATCCAAAAGGAAACCTCTAGGCAGGCTCTATCGGGCCTTAGCCTCTACTAAAGGCCTGCAGTGTAAGGGGAGGCACTGTGCTTTAGTGGCAGCAGGAACGCAAGCTGACTTTCTGACATAAGAGCGGTGCCCTCGGCTAAGGGTTCCTAGAAGGCCCGCGAAGCAGATTGTTTTCCTAAGTGCCGCTCACACAAGGGCAATGAGGCGGAGTTCCTTGACAGGTAGGACGTGAGAGAAGAGTTTCCCTGTAGCTGTGGCAGTGCTGAGGAAATCTAGCACTCCCCAGGAGGTGGGCAGTGCGTTGCCCTACACTCGGCATACACAGGGTGACTGGGAAGGGCTTCCGGGCCTGGATGCCGCTGAGCAGGCCAGGGGAGCCCGCCGGTATTCAGTGGTCTTGCGGGGACTGGGGTGTGGACGCGAGGGTCCTGGGTGTCCTCAATGGCGCACTAACCAAGAAAAGAAAGCAGAAGTGCGACGAAGGCCCCTTGGAAAGTGCTGCCTGCCTCCGCTTCAGCAGGGCACTAAAGCGACTTTCCTCGAGGCAAAGGGCTGACGTTCGGTCTCCAGGTAGGTATGGAGCATAGCAGCATGAGCCCCCAAGCTAGGCCCTGGACGCACCCTGTTTCACGGGCGAGAGCTCATTTTCTTCCCAGAACCAGGCCTACCGTGACGAGAGGCCCGTCACAAAGGGTGTCTCTCCGTGTCGTTCAAGGCCCGACCAAGGGAACTTTCAAACTGGGAGAGACGGCCTGTGCCTTCAGGCCCGCACTGCAAGCCAGACAGGCAGTAAACGCAACCTGGGGATTCAACAAGCCACAAACCACACAAGGTACACAATGGGCCCTTCCCTGAATCAACTTGTTTACGACGCAGGGTGTTCTGCCTGGAGCGAACGAACTCAAACAAGGCAGGCTCTCGTTAGGCCTCTAAGCGTCTGCCTCTTCCAAAACACCCAAGTGTTGTGCTGCCTGAAGAACTCTGCTTTAGTTGCCGCTGCAGTGCACGCTGACTTCCTCCGTGAGTAGAGTGACTTTCCCACCGGGCTGCCACAAGGCGTTCTAAGCAGACTATTTCCTCGGTGCAGCTGAGAGGAGGTCAATGTCGAAAACTTCCAGGGCACGGTGGACCGGCGAGAAAGGCGCGCCCGATGCTCTTGGAGTGCCGAGGAATCGTAGCCGTCCCCTTTCAAAGCGCTGGCTGTAGTCCCTCCCTCGGCATACACAGCAGGCCCCTCTCTCAAGGGCCTAGGGGCCTGGGTGTGGCACAGCCTGCCCCCAGGGGCCGGGGGTTTTCGCAGGGAAAAGGGTGCACACCCGAAGCGTCTAGGAGTCCTGAAAAGGGCAGCACCGATAAAATAAAGCACTACAGCCAACAAGGCCTCAAAGAGCTTGCTGTGTGCTCCGTTCCTGCAGGGCGGCTCAAAGCCTTTCTCGAGGCAGGCCCTCAAGTGGCCGATCCCTGTAGTCCTACAGCCTGACAGGATGAGCTCCCAACACGGAAGCACCCTGATTATTTAGAGGAAACTCCTTCTCGTTCCCGAGCCCTGCCTCCAGTGCCTAGAGGCCCGTCAGAAACGGTGTTAATCGGGTAGCTTCAAGGCAGCAGGAATGGAGCTCTCAAAATGGGACTACAAGGCTTCTTCTGCCCTCAGACCCCCGCTTCCAGTCACCACGTAGCTCACCGCCTTGTGATTTCTAGCAGGTGCACAGGGACACTAGCTACACACTCGCTCCTTCCCTGAATCCACTTTTCTTCACAGGCTGTTCTGCCTGGAGCCAACTCCTCGCTCATCCAAAAGGAAACCTCTAGGCAGGCTCTATCGGGCCTTAGCCTCTACTAAAGGCCTGCAGTGTAAGGGGAGGCACTGTGCTTTAGTGGCAGCAGGAACGCAAGCTGACTTTCTGACATAAGAGCGGTGCCCTCGGCTAAGGGTTCCTAGAAGGCCCGCGAAGCAGATTGTTTTCCTAAGTGCCGCTCACACAAGGGCAATGAGGCGGAGTTCCTTGACAGGTAGGACGTGAGAGAAGAGTTTCCCTGTAGCTGTGGCAGTGCTGAGGAAATCTAGCACTCCCCAGGAGGTGGGCAGTGCGTTGCCCTACACTCGGCATACACAGGGTGACTGGGAAGGCCTTCCGGGCCTGGATGCCGCTGAGCAGGCCAGGGGAGCCCGCCGGTATTCAGTGGTCTTGCGGGGACTGGGGTGCGGACGCGAGGGTCCTGGGTGTCCTCAGTGGCGCACTAACCAAGAAAAGAAAGCAGAAGTGCGACGAAGGCCCCTTGGAAAGTGCTGCCTGCCTCCGCTTCAGCAGGGCACTAAAGCGACTTTCCTCGAGGCAAAGGGCTGACATGACGTTCGGTCTCCAGGTAGGTATGGAGCATAGCAGCATGAGCCCCCAAGCTAGGCCCTGGACGCACCCTGTTTCACGGGCGAGAGCTCATTTTCTTCCCAGAACCAGGCCTACCGTGACGAGAGGCCCGTCACAAAGGGTGTCTCTCCGTGTCGTTCAAGGCCCGACCAAGGGAACTTTCAAACTGGGAGAGACGGCCTGTGCCTTCAGGCCCGCACTGCAAGCCAGACAGGCAGTAAACGCAACCTGGGGATTCAACAAGCCACAAACCACACAAGGTACACAATGGGCCCTTCCCTGAATCAACTTGTTTACGACGCAGGGTGTTCTGCCTGGAGCGAACGAACTCAAACAAGGCAGGCTCTCGTTAGGCCTCTAAGCGTCTGCCTCTTCCAAAACACCCAAGTGTTGTGCTGCCTGAAGAACTCTGCTTTAGTTGCCGCTGCAGTGCACGCTGACTTCCTCCGTGAGTAGAGTGACTTTCCCACCGGGCTGCCACAAGGCGTTCTAAGCAGACTATTTCCTCGGTGCAGCTGAGAGGAGGTCAATGTCGAAAACTTCCAGGGCACGGTGGACCGGCGAGAAAGGCGCGCCCGATGCTCTTGGAGTGCCGAGGAATCGTAGCCGTCCCCTTTCAAAGCGCTGGCTGTAGTCCCTCCCTCGGCATACACAGCAGGCCCCTCTCTCAAGGGCCTAGGGGCCTGGGTGTGGCACAGCCTGCCCCCAGGGGCCGGGGGTTTTCGCAGGGAAAAGGGTGCACACCCGAAGCGTCTAGGAGTCCTGAAAAGGGCAGCACCGATAAAATAAAGCACTACAGCCAACAAGGCCTCAAAGAGCTTGCTGTGTGCTCCGTTCCTGCAGGGCGGCTCAAAGCCTTTCTCGAGGCAGGCCCTCAAGTGGCCGATCCCTGTAGTCCTACAGCCTGACAGGATGAGCTCCCAACACGGAAGCACCCTGATTATTTAGAGGAAACTCCTTCTCGTTCCCGAGCCCTGCCTCCAGTGCCTAGAGGCCCGTCAGAAACGGTGTTAATCGGGTAGCTTCAAGGCAGCAGGAATGGAGCTCTCAAAATGGGACTACAAGGCTTCTTCTGCCCTCAGACCCCCGCTTCCAGTCACCACGTAGCTCACCGCCTTGTGATTTCTAGCAGGTGCACAGGGACACTAGCTACACACTCGCTCCTTCCCTGAATCCACTTTTCTTCACAGGCTGTTCTGCCTGGAGCCAACTCCTCGCTCATCCAAAAGGAAACCTCTAGGCAGGCTCTATCGGGCCTTAGCCTCTACTAAAGGCCTGCAGTGTAAGGGGAGGCACTGTGCTTTAGTGGCAGCAGGAACGCAAGCTGACTTTCTGACATGAGAGCGGTGCCCTCGGCTAAGGGTTCCTAGAAGGCCCGCGAAGCAGATTGTTTTCCTAAGTGCCGCTCACACAAGGGCAATGAGGCGGAGTTCCTTGACAGGTAGGACGTGAGAGAAGAGTTTCCCTGTAGCTGTGGCAGTGCTGAGGAAATCTAGCACTCCCCAGGAGGTGGGCAGTGCGTTGCCCTACACTCGGCATACACAGGGTGACTGGGAAGGGCTTCCGGGCCTGGATGCCGCTGAGCAGGCCAGGGGAGCCCGCCGGTATTCAGTGGTCTTGCGGGGACTGGGGTGCGGACGCGAGGGTCCTGGGTGTCCTCAGTGGCGCACTAACCAAGAAAAGAAAGCAGAAGTGCGACGAAGGCCCCTTGGAAAGTGCTGCCTGCCTCCGCTTCAGCAGGGCACTAAAGCGACTTTCCTCGAGGCAAAGGGCTGACGTTCGGTCTCCAGGTAGGTATGGAGCATAGCAGCATGAGCCCCCAAGCTAGGCCCTGGACGCACCCTGTTTCACGGGCGAGAGCTCATTTTCTTCCCAGAACCAGGCCTACCGTGACGAGAGGCCCGTCACAAAGGGTGTCTCTCCGTGTCGTTCAAGGCCCGACCAAGGGAACTTTCAAACTGGGAGAGACGGCCTGTGCCTTCAGGCCCGCACTGCAAGCCAGACAGGCAGTAAACGCAACCTGGGGATTCAACAAGCCACAAACCACACAAGGTACACAATGGGCCCTTCCCTGAATCAACTTGTTTACGACGCAGGGTGTTCTGCCTGGAGCGAACGAACTCAAACAAGGCAGGCTCTCGTTAGGCCTCTAAGCGTCTGCCTCTTCCAAAACACCCAAGTGTTGTGCTGCCTGAAGAACTCTGCTTTAGTTGCCGCTGCAGTGCACGCTGACTTCCTCCGTGAGTAGAGTGACTTTCCCACCGGGCTGCCACAAGGCGTTCTAAGCAGACTATTTCCTCGGTGCAGCTGAGAGGAGGTCAATGTCGAAAACTTCCAGGGCACGGTGGACCGGCGAGAAAGGCGCGCCCGATGCTCTTGGAGTGCCGAGGAATCGTAGCCGTCCCCTTTCAAAGCGCTGGCTGTAGTCCCTCCCTCGGCATACACAGCAGGCCCCTCTCTCAAGGGCCTAGGGGCCTGGGTGTGGCACAGCCTGCCCCCAGGGGCCGGGGGTTTTCGCAGGGAAAAGGGTGCACACCCGAAGCGTCTAGGAGTCCTGAAAAGGGCAGCACCGATAAAATAAAGCACTACAGCCAACAAGGCCTCAAAGAGCTTGCTGTGTGCTCCGTTCCTGCAGGGCGGCTCAAAGCCTTTCTCGAGGCAGGCCCTCAAGTGGCCGATCCCTGTAGTCCTACAGCCTGACAGGATGAGCTCCCAACACGGAAGCACCCTGATTATTTAGAGGAAACTCCTTCTCGTTCCCGAGCCCTGCCTCCAGTGCCTAGAGGCCCGTCAGAAACGGTGTTAATCGGGTAGCTTCAAGGCAGCAGGAATGGAGCTCTCAAAATGGGACTACAAGGCTTCTTCTGCCCTCAGACCCCCGCTTCCAGTCACCACGTAGCTCACCGCCTTGTGATTTCTAGCAGGTGCACAGGGACACTAGCTACACACTCGCTCCTTCCCTGAATCCACTTTTCTTCACAGGCTGTTCTGCCTGGAGCCAACTCCTCGCTCATCCAAAAGGAAACCTCTAGGCAGGCTCTATCGGGCCTTAGCCTCTACTAAAGGCCTGCAGTGTAAGGGGAGGCACTGTGCTTTAGTGGCAGCAGGAACGCAAGCTGACTTTCTGACATGAGAGCGGTGCCCTCGGCTAAGGGTTCCTAGAAGGCCCGCGAAGCAGATTGTTTTCCTAAGTGCCGCTCACACAAGGGCAATGAGGCGGAGTTCCTTGACAGGTAGGACGTGAGAGAAGAGTTTCCCTGTAGCTGTGGCAGTGCTGAGGAAATCTAGCACTCCCCAGGAGGTGGGCAGTGCGTTGCCCTACACTCGGCATACACAGGGTGACTGGGAAGGGCTTCCGGGCCTGGATGCCGCTGAGCAGGCCAGGGGAGCCCGCCGGTATTCAGTGGTCTTGCGGGGACTGGGGTGCGGACGCGAGGGTCCTGGGTGTCCTCAGTGGCGCACTAACCAAGAAAAGAAAGCAGAAGTGCGACGAAGGCCCCTTGGAAAGTGCTGCCTGCCTCCGCTTCAGCAGGGCACTAAAGCGACTTTCCTCGAGGCAAAGGGCTGACATGACGTTCGGTCTCCAGGTAGGTATGGAGCATAGCAGCATGAGCCCCCAAGCTAGGCCCTGGACGCACCCTGTTTCACGGGCGAGAGCTCATTTTCTTCCCAGAACCAGGCCTACCGTGACGAGAGGCCCGTCACAAAGGGTGTCTCTCCGTGTCGTTCAAGGCCCGACCAAGGGAACTTTCAAACTGGGAGAGACGGCCTGTGCCTTCAGGCCCGCACTGCAAGCCAGACAGGCAGTAAACGCAACCTGGGGATTCAACAAGCCACAAACCACACAAGGTACACAATGGGCCCTTCCCTGAATCAACTTGTTTACGACGCAGGGTGTTCTGCCTGGAGCGAACGAACTCAAACAAGGCAGGCTCTCGTTAGGCCTCTAAGCGTCTGCCTCTTCCAAAACACCCAAGTGTTGTGCTGCCTGAAGAACTCTGCTTTAGTTGCCGCTGCAGTGCACGCTGACTTCCTCCGTGAGTAGAGTGACTTTCCCACCGGGCTGCCACAAGGCGTTCTAAGCAGACTATTTCCTCGGTGCAGCTGAGAGGAGGTCAATGTCGAAAACTTCCAGGGCACGGTGGACCGGCGAGAAAGGCGCGCCCGATGCTCTTGGAGTGCCGAGGAATCGTAGCCGTCCCCTTTCAAAGCGCTGGCTGTAGTCCCTCCCTCGGCATACACAGCAGGCCCCTCTCTCAAGGGCCTAGGGGCCTGGGTGTGGCACAGCCTGCCCCCAGGGGCCGGGGGTTTTCGCAGGGAAAAGGGTGCACACCCGAAGCGTCTAGGAGTCCTGAAAAGGGCAGCACCGATAAAATAAAGCACTACAGCCAACAAGGCCTCAAAGAGCTTGCTGTGTGCTCCGTTCCTGCAGGGCGGCTCAAAGCCTTTCTCGAGGCAGGCCCTCAAGTGGCCGATCCCTGTAGTCCTACAGCCTGACAGGATGAGCTCCCAACACGGAAGCACCCTGATTATTTAGAGGAAACTCCTTCTCGTTCCCGAGCCCTGCCTCCAGTGCCTAGAGGCCCGTCAGAAACGGTGTTAATCGGGTAGCTTCAAGGCAGCAGGAATGGAGCTCTCAAAATGGGACTACAAGGCTTCTTCTGCCCTCAGAGCCCCGCTTCCAGTCACCACGTAGCTCACCGCCTTGTGATTTCTAGCAGGTGCACAGGGACACTAGCTACACACTCGCTCCTTCCCTGAATCCACTTTTCTTCACAGGCTGTTCTGCCTGGAGCCAACTCCTCGCTCATCCAAAAGGAAACCTCTAGGCAGGCTCTATCGGGCCTTAGCCTCTACTAAAGGCCTGCAGTGTAAGGGGAGGCACTGTGCTTTAGTGGCAGCAGGAACGCAAGCTGACTTTCTGACATAAGAGCGGTGCCCTCGGCTAAGGGTTCCTAGAAGGCCCGCGAAGCAGATTGTTTTCCTAAGTGCCGCTCACACAAGGGCAATGAGGCGGAGTTCCTTGACAGGTAGGACGTGAGAGAAGAGTTTCCCTGTAGCTGTGGCAGTGCTGAGGAAATCTAGCACTCCCCAGGAGGTGGGCAGTGCGTTGCCCTACACTCGGCATACACAGGGTGACTGGGAAGGGCTTCCGGGCCTGGATGCCGCTGAGCAGGCCAGGGGAGCCCGCCGGTATTCAGTGGTCTTGCGGGGACTGGGGTGCGGACGCGAGGGTCCTGGGTGTCCTCAGTGGCGCACTAACCAAGAAAAGAAAGCAGAAGTGCGACGAAGGCCCCTTGGAAAGTGCTGCCTGCCTCCGCTTCAGCAGGGCACTAAAGCGACTTTCCTCAAGGCAAAGGGCTGACATGACGTTCGGTCTCCAGGTAGGTATGGAGCATAGCAGCATGAGCCCCCAAGCTAGGCCCTGGATGCACCCTGTTTCACGGGCGAGAGCTCATTTTCTTCCCAGAACCAGGCCTACCGTGACGAGAGGCCCGTCACAAAGGGTGTCTCTCCGTGTCGTTCAAGGCCCGACCAAGGGAACTTTCAAACTGGGAGAGACGGCCTGTGCCTTCAGGCCCGCACTGCAAGCCAGACAGGCAGTAAACGCAACCTGGGGATTCAACAAGCCACAAACCACACAAGGTACACAATGGGCCCTTCCCTGAATCAACTTGTTTACGACGCAGGGTGTTCTGCCTGGAGCGAACGAACTCAAACAAGGCAGGCTCTCGTTAGGCCTCTAAGCGTCTGCCTCTTCCAAAACACCCAAGTGTTGTGCTGCCTGAAGAACTCTGCTTTAGTTGCCGCTGCAGTGCACGCTGACTTCCTCCGTGAGTAGAGTGACTTTCCCACCGGGCTGCCACAAGGCGTTCTAAGCAGACTATTTCCTCGGTGCAGCTGAGAGGAGGTCAATGTCGAAAACTTCCAGGGCACGGTGGACCGGCGAGAAAGGCGCGCCCGATGCTCTTGGAGTGCCGAGGAATCGTAGCCGTCCCCTTTCAAAGCGCTGGCTGTAGTCCCTCCCTCGGCATACACAGCAGGCCCCTCTCTCAAGGGCCTAGGGGCCTGGGTGTGGCACAGCCTGCCCCCAGGGGCCGGGGGTTTTCGCAGGGAAAAGGGTGCACACCCGAAGCGTCTAGGAGTCCTGAAAAGGGCAGCACCGATAAAATAAAGCACTACAGCCAACAAGGCCTCAAAGAGCTTGCTGTGTGCTCCGTTCCTGCAGGGCGGCTCAAAGCCTTTCTCGAGGCAGGCCCTCAAGTGGCCGATCCCTGTAGTCCTACAGCCTGACAGGATGAGCTCCCAACACGGAAGCACCCTGATTATTTAGAGGAAACTCCTTCTCGTTCCCGAGCCCTGCCTCCAGTGCCTAGAGGCCCGTCAGAAACGGTGTTAATCGGGTAGCTTCAAGGCAGCAGGAATGGAGCTCTCAAAATGGGACTACAAGGCTTCTTCTGCCCTCAGAGCCCCGCTTCCAGTCACCACGTAGCTCACCGCCTTGTGATTTCTAGCAGGTGCACAGGGACACTAGCTACACACTCGCTCCTTCCCTGAATCCACTTTTCTTCACAGGCTGTTCTGCCTGGAGCCAACTCCTCGCTCATCCAAAAGGAAACCTCTAGGCAGGCTCTATCGGGCCTTAGCCTCTACTAAAGGCCTGCAGTGTAAGGGGAGGCACTGTGCTTTAGTGGCAGCAGGAACGCAAGCTGACTTTCTGACATAAGAGCGGTGCCCTCGGCTAAGGGTTCCTAGAAGGCCCGCGAAGCAGATTGTTTTCCTAAGTGCCGCTCACACAAGGGCAATGAGGCGGAGTTCCTTGACAGGTAGGACGTGAGAGAAGAGTTTCCCTGTAGCTGTGGCAGTGCTGAGGAAATCTAGCACTCCCCAGGAGGTGGGCAGTGCGTTGCCCTACACTCGGCATACACAGGGTGACTGGGAAGGGCTTCCGGGCCTGGATGCCGCTGAGCAGGCCAGGGGAGCCCGCCGGTATTCAGTGGTCTTGCGGGGACTGGGGTGCGGACGCGAGGGTCCTGGGTGTCCTCAGTGGCGCACTAACCAAGAAAAGAAAGCAGAAGTGCGACGAAGGCCCCTTGGAAAGTGCTGCCTGCCTCCGCTTCAGCAGGGCACTAAAGCGACTTTCCTCGAGGCAAAGGGCTGACATGACGTTCGGTCTCCAGGTAGGTATGGAGCATAGCAGCATGAGCCCCCAAGCTAGGCCCTGGACGCACCCTGTTTCACGGGCGAGAGCTCATTTTCTTCCCAGAACCAGGCCTACCGTGACGAGAGGCCCGTCACAAAGGGTGTCTCTCCGTGTCGTTCAAGGCCCGACCAAGGGAACTTTCAAACTGGGAGAGACGGCCTGTGCCTTCAGGCCCGCACTGCAAGCCAGACAGGCAGTAAACGCAACCTGGGGATTCAACAAGCCACAAACCACACAAGGTACACAATGGGCCCTTCCCTGAATCAACTTGTTTACGACGCAGGGTGTTCTGCCTGGAGCGAACGAACTCAAACAAGGCAGGCTCTCGTTAGGCCTCTAAGCGTCTGCCTCTTCCAAAACACCCAAGTGTTGTGCTGCCTGAAGAACTCTGCTTTAGTTGCCGCTGCAGTGCACGCTGACTTCCTCCGTGAGTAGAGTGACTTTCCCACCGGGCTGCCACAAGGCGTTCTAAGCAGACTATTTCCTCGGTGCAGCTGAGAGGAGGTCAATGTCGAAAACTTCCAGGGCACGGTGGACCGGCGAGAAAGGCGCGCCCGATGCTCTTGGAGTGCCGAGGAATCGTAGCCGTCCCCTTTCAAAGCGCTGGCTGTAGTCCCTCCCTCGGCATACACAGCAGGCCCCTCTCTCAAGGGCCTAGGGGCCTGGGTGTGGCACAGCCTGCCCCCAGGGGCCGGGGGTTTTCGCAGGGAAAAGGGTGCACACCCGAAGCGTCTAGGAGTCCTGAAAAGGGCAGCACCGATAAAATAAAGCACTACAGCCAACAAGGCCTCAAAGAGCTTGCTGTGTGCTCCGTTCCTGCAGGGCGGCTCAAAGCCTTTCTCGAGGCAGGCCCTCAAGTGGCCGATCCCTGTAGTCCTACAGCCTGACAGGATGAGCTCCCAACACGGAAGCACCCTGATTATTTAGAGGAAACTCCTTCTCGTTCCCGAGCCCTGCCTCCAGTGCCTAGAGGCCCGTCAGAAACGGTGTTAATCGGGTAGCTTCAAGGCAGCAGGAATGGAGTTCTCAAAATGGGACTACAAGGCTTCTTCTGCCCTCAGAGCCCCGCTTCCAGTCACCACGTAGCTCACCGCCTTGTGATTTCTAGCAGGTGCACAGGGACACTAGCTACACACTCGCTCCTTCCCTGAATCCACTTTTCTTCACAGGCTGTTCTGCCTGGAGCCAACTCCTCGCTCATCCAAAAGGAAACCTCTAGGCAGGCTCTATCGGGCCTTAGCCTCTACTAAAGGCCTGCAGTGTAAGGGGAGGCACTGTGCTTTAGTGGCAGCAGGAACGCAAGCTGACTTTCTGACATAAGAGCGGTGCCCTCGGCTAAGGGTTCCTAGAAGGCCCGCGAAGCAGATTGTTTTCCTAAGTGCCGCTCACACAAGGGCAATGAGGCGGAGTTCCTTGACAGGTAGGACGTGAGAGAAGAGTTTCCCTGTAGCTGTGGCAGTGCTGAGGAAATCTAGCACTCCCCAGGAGGTGGGCAGTGCGTTGCCCTACACTCGGCATACACAGGGTGACTGGGAAGGGCTTCCGGGCCTGGATGCCGCTGAGCAGGCCAGGGGAGCCCGCCGGTATTCAGTGGTCTTGCGGGGACTGGGGTGCGGACGCGAGGGTCCTGGGTGTCCTCAGTGGCGCACTAACCAAGAAAAGAAAGCAGAAGTGCGACGAAGGCCCCTTGGAAAGTGCTGCCTGCCTCCGCTTCAGCAGGGCACTAAAGCGACTTTCCTCGAGGCAAAGGGCTGACATGACGTTCGGTCTCCAGGTAGGTATGGAGCATAGCAGCATGAGCCCCCAAGCTAGGCCCTGGACGCACCCTGTTTCACGGGCGAGAGCTCATTTTCTTCCCAGAACCAGGCCTACCGTGACGAGAGGCCCGTCACAAAGGGTGTCTCTCCGTGTCGTTCAAGGCCCGACCAAGGGAACTTTCAAACTGGGAGAGACGGCCTGTGCCTTCAGGCCCGCACTGCAAGCCAGACAGGCAGTAAACGCAACCTGGGGATTCAACAAGCCACAAACCACACAAGGTACACAATGGGCCCTTCCCTGAATCAACTTGTTTACGACGCAGGGTGTTCTGCCTGGAGCGAACGAACTCAAACAAGGCAGGCTCTCGTTAGGCCTCTAAGCGTCTGCCTCTTCCAAAACACCCAAGTGTTGTGCTGCCTGAAGAACTCTGCTTTAGTTGCCGCTGCAGTGCACGCTGACTTCCTCCGTGAGTAGAGTGACTTTCCCACCGGGCTGCCACAAGGCGTTCTAAGCAGACTATTTCCTCGGTGCAGCTGAGAGGAGGTCAATGTCGAAAACTTCCAGGGCACGGTGGACCGGCGAGAAAGGCGCGCCCGATGCTCTTGGAGTGCCGAGGAATCGTAGCCGTCCCCTTTCAAAGCGCTGGCTGTAGTCCCTCCCTCGGCATACACAGCAGGCCCCTCTCTCAAGGGCCTAGGGGCCTGGGTGTGGCACAGCCTGCCCCCAGGGGCCGGGGGTTTTCGCAGGGAAAAGGGTGCACACCCGAAGCGTCTAGGAGTCCTGAAAAGGGCAGCACCGATAAAATAAAGCACTACAGCCAACAAGGCCTCAAAGAGCTTGCTGTGTGCTCCGTTCCTGCAGGGCGGCTCAAAGCCTTTCTCGAGGCAGGCCCTCAAGTGGCCGATCCCTGTAGTCCTACAGCCTGACAGGATGAGCTCCCAACACGGAAGCACCCTGATTATTTAGAGGAAACTCCTTCTCGTTCCCGAGCCCTGCCTCCAGTGCCTAGAGGCCCGTCAGAAACGGTGTTAATCGGGTAGCTTCAAGGCAGCAGGAATGGAGTTCTCAAAATGGGACTACAAGGCTTCTTCTGCCCTCAGACCCCCGCTTCCAGTCACCACGTAGCTCACCGCCTTGTGATTTCTAGCAGGTGCACAGGGACACTAGCTACACACTCGCTCCTTCCCTGAATCCACTTTTCTTCACAGGCTGTTCTGCCTGGAGCCAACTCCTCGCTCATCCAAAAGGAAACCTCTAGGCAGGCTCTATCGGGCCTTAGCCTCTACTAAAGGCCTGCAGTGTAAGGGGAGGCACTGTGCTTTAGTGGCAGCAGGAACGCAAGCTGACTTTCTGACATAAGAGCGGTGCCCTCGGCTAAGGGTTCCTAGAAGGCCCGCGAAGCAGATTGTTTTCCTAAGTGCCGCTCACACAAGGGCAATGAGGCGGAGTTCCTTGACAGGTAGGACGTGAGAGAAGAGTTTCCCTGTAGCTGTGGCAGTGCTGAGGAAATCTAGCACTCCCCAGGAGGTGGGCAGTGCGTTGCCCTACACTCGGCATACACAGGGTGACTGGGAAGGGCTTCCGGGCCTGGATGCCGCTGAGCAGGCCAGGGGAGCCCGCCGGTATTCAGTGGTCTTGCGGGGACTGGGGTGCGGACGCGAGGGTCCTGGGTGTCCTCAGTGGCGCACTAACCAAGAAAAGAAAGCAGAAGTGCGACGAAGGCCCCTTGGAAAGTGCTGCCTGCCTCCGCTTCAGCAGGGCACTAAAGCGACTTTCCTCGAGGCAAAGGGCTGACATGACGTTCGGTCTCCAGGTAGGTATGGAGCATAGCAGCATGAGCCCCCAAGCTAGGCCCTGGACGCACCCTGTTTCACGGGCGAGAGCTCATTTTCTTCCCAGAACCAGGCCTACCGTGACGAGAGGCCCGCCACAAAGGGTGTCTCTCCGTGTCGTTCAAGGCCCGACCAAGGGAACTTTCAAACTGGGAGAGACGGCCTGTGCCTTCAGGCCCGCACTGCAAGCCAGACAGGCAGTAAACGCAACCTGGGGATTCAACAAGCCACAAACCACACAAGGTACACAATGGGCCCTTCCCTGAATCAACTTGTTTACGACGCAGGGTGTTCTGCCTGGAGCGAACGAACTCAAACAAGGCAGGCTCTCGTTAGGCCTCTAAGCGTCTGCCTCTTCCAAAACACCCAAGTGTTGTGCTGCCTGAAGAACTCTGCTTTAGTTGCCGCTGCAGTGCACGCTGACTTCCTCCGTGAGTAGAGTGACTTTCCCACCGGGCTGCCACAAGGCGTTCTAAGCAGACTATTTCCTCGGTGCAGCTGAGAGGAGGTCAATGTCGAAAACTTCCAGGGCACGGTGGACCGGCGAGAAAGGCGCGCCCGATGCTCTTGGAGTGCCGAGGAATCGTAGCCGTCCCCTTTCAAAGCGCTGGCTGTAGTCCCTCCCTCGGCATACACAGCAGGCCCCTCTCTCAAGGGCCTAGGGGCCTGGGTGTGGCACAGCCTGCCCCCAGGGGCCGGGGGTTTTCGCAGGGAAAAGGGTGCACACCCGAAGCGTCTAGGAGTCCTGAAAAGGGCAGCACCGATAAAATAAAGCACTACAGCCAACAAGGCCTCAAAGAGCTTGCTGTGTGCTCCGTTCCTGCAGGGCGGCTCAAAGCCTTTCTCGAGGCAGGCCCTCAAGTGGCCGATCCCTGTAGTCCTACAGCCTGACAGGATGAGCTCCCAACACGGAAGCACCCTGATTATTTAGAGGAAACTCCTTCTCGTTCCCGAGCCCTGCCTCCAGTGCCTAGAGGCCCGTCAGAAACGGTGTTAATCGGGTAGCTTCAAGGCAGCAGGAATGGAGCTCTCAAAATGGGACTACAAGGCTTCTTCTGCCCTCAGAGCCCCGCTTCCAGTCACCACGTAGCTCACCGCCTTGTGATTTCTAGCAGGTGCACAGGGACACTAGCTACACACTCGCTCCTTCCCTGAATCCACTTTTCTTCACAGGCTGTTCTGCCTGGAGCCAACTCCTCGCTCATCCAAAAGGAAACCTCTAGGCAGGCTCTATCGGGCCTTAGCCTCTACTAAAGGCCTGCAGTGTAAGGGGAGGCACTGTGCTTTAGTGGCAGCAGGAACGCAAGCTGACTTTCTGACATAAGAGCGGTGCCCTCGGCTAAGGGTTCCTAGAAGGCCCGCGAAGCAGATTGTTTTCCTAAGTGCCGCTCACACAAGGGCAATGAGGCGGAGTTCCTTGACAGGTAGGACGTGAGAGAAGAGTTTCCCTGTAGCTGTGGCAGTGCTGAGGAAATCTAGCACTCCCCAGGAGGTGGGCAGTGCGTTGCCCTACACTCGGCATACACAGGGTGACTGGGAAGGGCTTCCGGGCCTGGATGCCGCTGAGCAGGCCAGGGGAGCCCGCCGGTATTCAGTGGTCTTGCGGGGACTGGGGTGCGGACGCGAGGGTCCTGGGTGTCCTCAGTGGCGCACTAACCAAGAAAAGAAAGCAGAAGTGCGACGAAGGCCCCTTGGAAAGTGCTGCCTGCCTCCGCTTCAGCAGGGCACTAAAGCGACTTTCCTCGAGGCAAAGGGCTGACGTTCGGTCTCCAGGTAGGTATGGAGCATAGCAGCATGAGCCCCCAAGCTAGGCCCTGGACGCACCCTGTTTCACGGGCGAGAGCTCATTTTCTTCCCAGAACCAGGCCTACCGTGACGAGAGGCCCGTCACAAAGGGTGTCTCTCCGTGTCGTTCAAGGCCCGACCAAGGGAACTTTCAAACTGGGAGAGACGGCCTGTGCCTTCAGGCCCGCACTGCAAGCCAGACAGGCAGTAAACGCAACCTGGGGATTCAACAAGCCACAAACCACACAAGGTACACAATGGGCCCTTCCCTGAATCAACTTGTTTACGACGCAGGGTGTTCTGCCTGGAGCGAACGAACTCAAACAAGGCAGGCTCTCGTTAGGCCTCTAAGCGTCTGCCTCTTCCAAAACACCCAAGTGTTGTGCTGCCTGAAGAACTCTGCTTTAGTTGCCGCTGCAGTGCACGCTGACTTCCTCCGTGAGTAGAGTGACTTTCCCACCGGGCTGCCACAAGGCGTTCTAAGCAGACTATTTCCTCGGTGCAGCTGAGAGGAGGTCAATGTCGAAAACTTCCAGGGCACGGTGGACCGGCGAGAAAGGCGCGCCCGATGCTCTTGGAGTGCCCAGGAATCGTAGCCGTCCCCTTTCAAAGCGCTGGGTGTAGTCCCTCCCTCGGCATACACAGCAGGCCCCTCTCTCAAGGGCCTAGGGGCCTGGGTGTGGCACAGCCTGCCCCCAGGGGCCGGGGGTTTTCGCAGGGAAAAGGGTGCACACCCGAAGCGTCTAGGAGTCCTGAAAAGGGCAGCACCGATAAAATAAAGCACTACAGCCAACAAGGCCTCAAAGAGCTTGCTGTGTGCTCCGTTCCTGCAGGGCGGCTCAAAGCCTTTCTCGAGGCAGGCCCTCAAGTGGCCGATCCCTGTAGTCCTACAGCCTGACAGGATGAGCTCTCAACACGGAAGCACCCTGATTATTTAGAGGAAACTCCTTCTCGTTCCCGAGCCCTGCCTCCAGTGCCTAGAGGCCCGTCAGAAACGGTGTTAATCGGGTAGCTTCAAGGCAGCAGGAATGGAGCTCTCAAAATGGGACTACAAGGCTTCTTCTGCCCTCAGAGCCCCGCTTCCAGTCACCACGTAGCTCACCGCCTTGTGATTTCTAGCAGGTGCACAGGGACACTAGCTACACACTCGCTCCTTCCCTGAATCCACTTTTCTTCACAGGCTGTTCTGCCTGGAGCCAACTCCTCGCTCATCCAAAAGGAAACCTCTAGGCAGGCTCTATCGGGCCTTAGCCTCTACTAAAGGCCTGCAGTGTAAGGGGAGGCACTGTGCTTTAGTGGCAGCAGGAACGCAAGCTGACTTTCTGACATAAGAGCGGTGCCCTCGGCTAAGGGTTCCTAGAAGGCCCGCGAAGCAGATTGTTTTCCTAAGTGCCGCTCACACAAGGGCAATGAGGCGGAGTTCCTTGACAGGTAGGACGTGAGAGAAGAGTTTCCCTGTAGCTGTGGCAGTGCTGAGGAAATCTAGCACTCCCCAGGAGGTGGGCAGTGCGTTGCCCTACACTCGGCATACACAGGGTGACTGGGAAGGGCTTCCGGGCCTGGATGCCGCTGAGCAGGCCAGGGGAGCCCGCCGGTATTCAGTGGTCTTGCGGGGACTGGGGTGCGGACGCGAGGGTCCTGGGTGTCCTCAGTGGCGCACTAACCAAGAAAAGAAAGCAGAAGTGCGACGAAGGCCCCTTGGAAAGTGCTGCCTGCCTCCGCTTCAGCAGGGCACTAAAGCGACTTTCCTCGAGGCAAAGGGCTGACATGACGTTCGGTCTCCAGGTAGGTATGGAGCATAGCAGCATGAGCCCCCAAGCTAGGCCCTGGACGCACCCTGTTTCACGGGCGAGAGCTCATTTTCTTCCCAGAACCAGGCCTACCGTGACGAGAGGCCCGCCACAAAGGGTGTCTCTCCGTGTCGTTCAAGGCCCGACCAAGGGAACTTTCAAACTGGGAGAGACGGCCTGTGCCTTCAGGCCCGCACTGCAAGCCAGACAGGCAGTAAACGCAACCTGGGGATTCAACAAGCCACAAACCACACAAGGTACACAATGGGCCCTTCCCTGAATCAACTTGTTTACGACGCAGGGTGTTCTGCCTGGAGCGAACGAACTCAAACAAGGCAGGCTCTCGTTAGGCCTCTAAGCGTCTGCCTCTTCCAAAACACCCAAGTGTTGTGCTGCCTGAAGAACTCTGCTTTAGTTGCCGCTGCAGTGCACGCTGACTTCCTCCGTGAGTAGAGTGACTTTCCCACCGGGCTGCCACAAGGCGTTCTAAGCAGACTATTTCCTCGGTGCAGCTGAGAGGAGGTCAATGTCGAAAACTTCCAGGGCACGGTGGACCGGCGAGAAAGGCGCGCCCGATGCTCTTGGAGTGCCGAGGAATCGTAGCCGTCCCCTTTCAAAGCGCTGGCTGTAGTCCCTCCCTCGGCATACACAGCAGGCCCCTCTCTCAAGGGCCTAGGGGCCTGGGTGTGGCACAGCCTGCCCCCAGGGGCCGGGGGTTTTCGCAGGGAAAAGGGTGCACACCCGAAGCGTCTAGGAGTCCTGAAAAGGGCAGCACCGATAAAATAAAGCACTACAGCCAACAAGGCCTCAAAGAGCTTGCTGTGTGCTCCGTTCCTGCAGGGCGGCTCAAAGCCTTTCTCGAGGCAGGCCCTCAAGTGGCCGATCCCTGTAGTCCTACAGCCTGACAGGATGAGCTCCCAACACGGAAGCACCCTGATTATTTAGAGGAAACTCCTTCTCGTTCCCGAGCCCTGCCTCCAGTGCCTAGAGGCCCGTCAGAAACGGTGTTAATCGGGTAGCTTCAAGGCAGCAGGAATGGAGCTCTCAAAATGGGACTACAAGGCTTCTTCTGCCCTCAGAGCCCCGCTTCCAGTCACCACGTAGCTCACCGCCTTGTGATTTCTAGCAGGTGCACAGGGACACTAGCTACACACTCGCTCCTTCCCTGAATCCACTTTTCTTCACAGGCTGTTCTGCCTGGAGCCAACTCCTCGCTCATCCAAAAGGAAACCTCTAGGCAGGCTCTATCGGGCCTTAGCCTCTACTAAAGGCCTGCAGTGTAAGGGGAGGCACTGTGCTTTAGTGGCAGCAGGAACGCAAGCTGACTTTCTGACATAAGAGCGGTGCCCTCGGCTAAGGGTTCCTAGAAGGCCCGCGAAGCAGATTGTTTTCCTAAGTGCCGCTCACACAAGGGCAATGAGGCGGAGTTCCTTGACAGGTAGGACGTGAGAGAAGAGTTTCCCTGTAGCTGTGGCAGTGCTGAGGAAATCTAGCACTCCCCAGGAGGTGGGCAGTGCGTTGCCCTACACTCGGCATACACAGGGTGACTGGGAAGGCCTTCCGGGCCTGGATGCCGCTGAGCAGGCCAGGGGAGCCCGCCGGTATTCAGTGGTCTTGCGGGGACTGGGGTGCGGACGCGAGGGTCCTGGGTGTCCTCAGTGGCGCACTAACCAAGAAAAGAAAGCAGAAGTGCGACGAAGGCCCCTTGGAAAGTGCTGCCTGCCTCCGCTTCAGCAGGGCACTAAAGCGACTTTCCTCGAGGCAAAGGGCTGACATGACGTTCGGTCTCCAGGTAGGTATGGAGCATAGCAGCATGAGCCCCCAAGCTAGGCCCTGGACGCACCCTGTTTCACGGGCGAGAGCTCATTTTCTTCCCAGAACCAGGCCTACCGTGACGAGAGGCCCGTCACAAAGGGTGTCTCTCCGTGTCGTTCAAGGCCCGACCAAGGGAACTTTCAAACTGGGAGAGACGGCCTGTGCCTTCAGGCCCGCACTGCAAGCCAGACAGGCAGTAAACGCAACCTGGGGATTCAACAAGCCACAAACCACACAAGGTACACAATGGGCCCTTCCCTGAATCAACTTGTTTACGACGCAGGGTGTTCTGCCTGGAGCGAACGAACTCAAACAAGGCAGGCTCTCGTTAGGCCTCTAAGCGTCTGCCTCTTCCAAAACACCCAAGTGTTGTGCTGCCTGAAGAACTCTGCTTTAGTTGCCGCTGCAGTGCACGCTGACTTCCTCCGTGAGTAGAGTGACTTTCCCACCGGGCTGCCACAAGGCGTTCTAAGCAGACTATTTCCTCGGTGCAGCTGAGAGGAGGTCAATGTCGAAAACTTCCAGGGCACGGTGGACCGGCGAGAAAGGCGCGCCCGATGCTCTTGGAGTGCCGAGGAATCGTAGCCGTCCCCTTTCAAAGCGCTGGCTGTAGTCCCTCCCTCGGCATACACAGCAGGCCCCTCTCTCAAGGGCCTAGGGGCCTGGGTGTGGCACAGCCTGCCCCCAGGGGCCGGGGGTTTTCGCAGGGAAAAGGGTGCACACCCGAAGCGTCTAGGAGTCCTGAAAAGGGCAGCACCGATAAAATAAAGCACTACAGCCAACAAGGCCTCAAAGAGCTTGCTGTGTGCTCCGTTCCTGCAGGGCGGCTCAAAGCCTTTCTCGAGGCAGGCCCTCAAGTGGCCGATCCCTGTAGTCCTACAGCCTGACAGGATGAGCTCCCAACACGGAAGCACCCTGATTATTTAGAGGAAACTCCTTCTCGTTCCCGAGCCCTGCCTCCAGTGCCTAGAGGCCCGTCAGAAACGGTGTTAATCGGGTAGCTTCAAGGCAGCAGGAATGGAGCTCTCAAAATGGGACTACAAGGCTTCTTCTGCCCTCAGAGCCCCGCTTCCAGTCACCACGTAGCTCACCGCCTTGTGATTTCTAGCAGGTGCACAGGGACACTAGCTACACACTCGCTCCTTCCCTGAATCCACTTTTCTTCACAGGCTGTTCTGCCTGTAGCCAACTCCTCGCTCATCCAAAAGGAAACCTCTAGGCAGGCTCTATCGGGCCTTAGCCTCTACTAAAGGCCTGCAGTGTAAGGGGAGGCACTGTGCTTTAGTGGCAGCAGGAACGCAAGCTGACTTTCTGACATAAGAGCGGTGCCCTCGGCTAAGGGTTCCTAGAAGGCCCGCGAAGCAGATTGTTTTCCTAAGTGCCGCTCACACAAGGGCAATGAGGCGGAGTTCCTTGACAGGTAGGACGTGAGAGAAGAGTTTCCCTGTAGCTGTGGCAGTGCTGAGGAAATCTAGCACTCCCCAGGAGGTGGGCAGTGCGTTGCCCTACACTCGGCATACACAGGGTGACTGGGAAGGGCTTCCGGGCCTGGATGCCGCTGAGCAGGCCAGGGGAGCCCGCCGGTATTCAGTGGTCTTGCGGGGACTGGGGTGCGGACGCGAGGGTCCTGGGTGTCCTCAGTGGCGCACTAACCAAGAAAAGAAAGCAGAAGTGCGACGAAGGCCCCTTGGAAAGTGCTGCCTGCCTCCGCTTCAGCAGGGCACTAAAGCGACTTTCCTCGAGGCAAAGGGCTGACATGACGTTCGGTCTCCAGGTAGGTATGGAGCATAGCAGCATGAGCCCCCAAGCTAGGCCCTGGACGCACCCTGTTTCACGGGCGAGAGCTCATTTTCTTCCCAGAACCAGGCCTACCGTGACGAGAGGCCCGTCACAAAGGGTGTCTCTCCGTGTCGTTCAAGGCCCGACCAAGGGAACTTTCAAACTGGGAGAGACGGCCTGTGCCTTCAGGCCCGCACTGCAAGCCAGACAGGCAGTAAACGCAACCTGGGGATTCAACAAGCCACAAACCACACAAGGTACACAATGGGCCCTTCCCTGAATCAACTTGTTTACGACGCAGGGTGTTCTGCCTGGAGCGAACGAACTCAAACAAGGCAGGCTCTCGTTAGGCCTCTAAGCGTCTGCCTCTTCCAAAACACCCAAGTGTTGTGCTGCCTGAAGAACTCTGCTTTAGTTGCCGCTGCAGTGCACGCTGACTTCCTCCGTGAGTAGAGTGACTTTCCCACCGGGCTGCCACAAGGCGTTCTAAGCAGACTATTTCCTCAGTGCAGCTGAGAGGAGGTCAATGTCGAAAACTTCCAGGGCACGGTGGACCGGCGAGAAAGGCGCGCCCGATGCTCTTGGAGTGCCGAGGAATCGTAGCCGTCCCCTTTCAAAGCGCTGGCTGTAGTCCCTCCCTCGGCATACACAGCAGGCCCCTCTCTCAAGGGCCTAGGGGCCTGGGTGTGGCACAGCCTGCCCCCAGGGGCCGGGGGTTTTCGCAGGGAAAAGGGTGCACACCCGAAGCGTCTAGGAGTCCTGAAAAGGGCAGCACCGATAAAATAAAGCACTACAGCCAACAAGGCCTCAAAGAGCTTGCTGTGTGCTCCGTTCCTGCAGGGCGGCTCAAAGCCTTTCTCGAGGCAGGCCCTCAAGTGGCCGATCCCTGTAGTCCTACAGCCTGACAGGATGAGCTCCCAACACGGAAGCACCCTGATTATTTAGAGGAAACTCCTTCTCGTTCCCGAGCCCTGCCTCCAGTGCCTAGAGGCCCGTCAGAAACGGTGTTAATCGGGTAGCTTCAAGGCAGCAGGAATGGAGCTCTCAAAATGGGACTACAAGGCTTCTTCTGCCCTCAGAGCCCCGCTTCCAGTCACCACGTAGCTCACCGCCTTGTGATTTCTAGCAGGTGCACAGGGACACTAGCTACACACTCGCTCCTTCCCTGAATCCACTTTTCTTCACAGGCTGTTCTGCCTGGAGCCAACTCCTCGCTCATCCAAAAGGAAACCTCTAGGCAGGCTCTATCGGGCCTTAGCCTCTACTAAAGGCCTGCAGTGTAAGGGGAGGCACTGTGCTTTAGTGGCAGCAGGAACGCAAGCTGACTTTCTGACATAAGAGCGGTGCCCTCGGCTAAGGGTTCCTAGAAGGCCCGCGAAGCAGATTGTTTTCCTAAGTGCCGCTCACACAAGGGCAATGAGGCGGAGTTCCTTGACAGGTAGGACGTGAGAGAAGAGTTTCCCTGTAGCTGTGGCAGTGCTGAGGAAATCTAGCACTCCCCAGGAGGTGGGCAGTGCGTTGCCCTACACTCGGCATACACAGGGTGACCGGGAAGGGCTTCCGGGCCTGGATGCCGCTGAGCAGGCCAGGGGAGCCCGCCGGTATTCAGTGGTCTTGCGGGGACTGGGGTGCGGACGCGAGGGTCCTGGGTGTCCTCAGTGGCGCACTAACCAAGAAAAGAAAGCAGAAGTGCGACGAAGGCCCCTTGGAAAGTGCTGCCTGCCTCCGCTTCAGCAGGGCACTAAAGCGACTTTCCTCGAGGCAAAGGGCTGACATGACGTTCGGTCTCCAGGTAGGTATGGAGCATAGCAGCATGAGCCCCCAAGCTAGGCCCTGGACGCACCCTGTTTCACGGGCGAGAGCTCATTTTCTTCCCAGAACCAGGCCTACCGTGACGAGAGGCCCGTCACAAAGGGTGTCTCTCCGTGTCGTTCAAGGCCCGACCAAGGGAACTTTCAAACTGGGAGAGACGGCCTGTGCCTTCAGGCCCGCACTGCAAGCCAGACAGGCAGTAAACGCAACCTGGGGATTCAACAAGCCACAAACCACACAAGGTACACAATGGGCCCTTCCCTGAATCAACTTGTTTACGACGCAGGGTGTTCTGCCTGGAGCGAACGAACTCAAACAAGGCAGGCTCTCGTTAGGCCTCTAAGCGTCTGCCTCTTCCAAAACACCCAAGTGTTGTGCTGCCTGAAGAACTCTGCTTTAGTTGCCGCTGCAGTGCACGCTGACTTCCTCCGTGAGTAGAGTGACTTTCCCACCGGGCTGCCACAAGGCGTTCTAAGCAGACTATTTCCTCGGTGCAGCTGAGAGGAGGTCAATGTCGAAAACTTCCAGGGCACGGTGGACCGGCGAGAAAGGCGCGCCCGATGCTCTTGGAGTGCCGGGGAATCGTAGCCGTCCCCTTTCAAAGCGCTGGCTGTAGTCCCTCCCTCGGCATACACAGCAGGCCCCTCTCTCAAGGGCCTAGGGGCCTGGGTGTGGCACAGCCTGCCCCCAGGGGCCGGGGGTTTTCGCAGGGAAAAGGGTGCACACCCGAAGCGTCTAGGAGTCCTGAAAAGGGCAGCACCGATAAAATAAAGCACTACAGCCAACAAGGCCTCAAAGAGCTTGCTGTGTGCTCCGTTCCTGCAGGGCGGCTCAAAGCCTTTCTCGAGGCAGGCCCTCAAGTGGCCGATCCCTGTAGTCCTACAGCCTGACAGGATGAGCTCCCAACACGGAAGCACCCTGATTATTTAGAGGAAACTCCTTCTCGTTCCCGAGCCCTGCCTCCAGTGCCTAGAGGCCCGTCAGAAACGGTGTTAATCGGGTAGCTTCAAGGCAGCAGGAATGGAGCTCTCAAAATGGGACTACAAGGCTTCTTCTGCCCTCAGAGCCCCGCTTCCAGTCACCACGTAGCTCACCGCCTTGTGATTTCTAGCAGGTGCACAGGGACACTAGCTACACACTCGCTCCTTCCCTGAATCCACTTTTCTTCACAGGCTGTTCTGCCTGTAGCCAACTCCTCGCTCATCCAAAAGGAAACCTCTAGGCAGGCTCTATCGGGCCTTAGCCTCTACTAAAGGCCTGCAGTGTAAGGGGAGGCACTGTGCTTTAGTGGCAGCAGGAACGCAAGCTGACTTTCTGACATAAGAGCGGTGCCCTCGGCTAAGGGTTCCTAGAAGGCCCGCGAAGCAGATTGTTTTCCTAAGTGCCGCTCACACAAGGGCAATGAGGCGGAGTTCCTTGACAGGTAGGACGTGAGAGAAGAGTTTCCCTGTAGCTGTGGCAGTGCTGAGGAAATCTAGCACTCCCCAGGAGGTGGGCAGTGCGTTGCCCTACACTCGGCATACACAGGGTGACTGGGAAGGCCTTCCGGGCCTGGATGCCGCTGAGCAGGCCAGGGGAGCCCGCCGGTATTCAGTGGTCTTGCGGGGACTGGGGTGCGGACGCGAGGGTCCTGGGTGTCCTCAGTGGCGCACTAACCAAGAAAAGAAAGCAGAAGTGCGACGAAGGCCCCTTGGAAAGTGCTGCCTGCCTCCGCTTCAGCAGGGCACTAAAGCGACTTTCCTCGAGGCAAAGGGCTGACATGACGTTCGGTCTCCAGGTAGGTATGGAGCATAGCAGCATGAGCCCCCAAGCTAGGCCCTGGACGCACCCTGTTTCACGGGCGAGAGCTCATTTTCTTCCCAGAACCAGGCCTACCGTGACGAGAGGCCCGTCACAAAGGGTGTCTCTCCGTGTCGTTCAAGGCCCGACCAAGGGAACTTTCAAACTGGGAGAGACGGCCTGTGCCTTCAGGCCCGCACTGCAAGCCAGACAGGCAGTAAACGCAACCTGGGGATTCAACAAGCCACAAACCACACAAGGTACACAATGGGCCCTTCCCTGAATCAACTTGTTTACGACGCAGGGTGTTCTGCCTGGAGCGAACGAACTCAAACAAGGCAGGCTCTCGTTAGGCCTCTAAGCGTCTGCCTCTTCCAAAACACCCAAGTGTTGTGCTGCCTGAAGAACTCTGCTTTAGTTGCCGCTGCAGTGCACGCTGACTTCCTCCGTGAGTAGAGTGACTTTCCCACCGGGCTGCCACAAGGCGTTCTAAGCAGACTATTTCCTCGGTGCAGCTGAGAGGAGGTCAATGTCGAAAACTTCCAGGGCACGGTGGACCGGCGAGAAAGGCGCGCCCGATGCTCTTGGAGTGCCGAGGAATCGTAGCCGTCCCCTTTCAAAGCGCTGGCTGTAGTCCCTCCCTCGGCATACACAGCAGGCCCCTCTCTCAAGGGCCTAGGGGCCTGGGTGTGGCACAGCCTGCCCCCAGGGGCCGGGGGTTTTCGCAGGGAAAAGGGTGCACACCCGAAGCGTCTAGGAGTCCTGAAAAGGGCAGCACCGATAAAATAAAGCACTACAGCCAACAAGGCCTCAAAGAGCTTGCTGTGTGCTCCGTTCCTGCAGGGCGGCTCAAAGCCTTTCTCGAGGCAGGCCCTCAAGTGGCCGATCCCTGTAGTCCTACAGCCTGACAGGATGAGCTCCCAACACGGAAGCACCCTGATTATTTAGAGGAAACTCCTTCTCGTTCCCGAGCCCTGCCTCCAGTGCCTAGAGGCCCGTCAGAAACGGTGTTAATCGGGTAGCTTCAAGGCAGCAGGAATGGAGCTCTCAAAATGGGACTACAAGGCTTCTTCTGCCCTCAGAGCCCCGCTTCCAGTCACCACGTAGCTCACCGCCTTGTGATTTCTAGCAGGTGCACAGGGACACTAGCTACACACTCGCTCCTTCCCTGAATCCACTTTTCTTCACAGGCTGTTCTGCCTGGAGCCAACTCCTCGCTCATCCAAAAGGAAACCTCTAGGCAGGCTCTATCGGGCCTTAGCCTCTACTAAAGGCCTGCAGTGTAAGGGGAGGCACTGTGCTTTAGTGGCAGCAGGAACGCAAGCTGACTTTCTGACATAAGAGCGGTGCCCTCGGCTAAGGGTTCCTAGAAGGCCCGCGAAGCAGATTGTTTTCCTAAGTGCCGCTCACACAAGGGCAATGAGGCGGAGTTCCTTGACAGGTAGGACGTGAGAGAAGAGTTTCCCTGTAGCTGTGGCAGTGCTGAGGAAATCTAGCACTCCCCAGGAGGTGGGCAGTGCGTTGCCCTACACTCGGCATACACAGGGTGACTGGGAAGGGCTTCCGGGCCTGGATGCCGCTGAGCAGGCCAGGGGAGCCCGCCGGTATTCAGTGGTCTTGCGGGGACTGGGGTGCGGACGCGAGGGTCCTGGGTGTCCTCAGTGGCGCACTAACCAAGAAAAGAAAGCAGAAGTGCGACGAAGGCCCCTTGGAAAGTGCTGCCTGCCTCCGCTTCAGCAGGGCACTAAAGCGACTTTCCTCGAGGCAAAGGGCTGACATGACGTTCGGTCTCCAGGTAGGTATGGAGCATAGCAGCATGAGCCCCCAAGCTAGGCCCTGGACGCACCCTGTTTCACGGGCGAGAGCTCATTTTCTTCCCAGAACCAGGCCTACCGTGACGAGAGGCCCGTCACAAAGGGTGTCTCTCCGTGTCGTTCAAGGCCCGACCAAGGGAACTTTCAAACTGGGAGAGACGGCCTGTGCCTTCAGGCCCGCACTGCAAGCCAGACAGGCAGTAAACGCAACCTGGGGATTCAACAAGCCACAAACCACACAAGGTACACAATGGGCCCTTCCCTGAATCAACTTGTTTACGACGCAGGGTGTTCTGCCTGGAGCGAACGAACTCAAACAAGGCAGGCTCTCGTTAGGCCTCTAAGCGTCTGCCTCTTCCAAAACACCCAAGTGTTGTGCTGCCTGAAGAACTCTGCTTTAGTTGCCGCTGCAGTGCACGCTGACTTCCTCCGTGAGTAGAGTGACTTTCCCACCGGGCTGCCACAAGGCGTTCTAAGCAGACTATTTCCTCGGTGCAGCTGAGAGGAGGTCAATGTCGAAAACTTCCAGGGCACGGTGGACCGGCGAGAAAGGCGCGCCCGATGCTCTTGGAGTGCCGAGGAATCGTAGCCGTCCCCTTTCAAAGCGCTGGCTGTAGTCCCTCCCTCGGCATACACAGCAGGCCCCTCTCTCAAGGGCCTAGGGGCCTGGGTGTGGCACAGCCTGCCCCCAGGGGCCGGGGGTTTTCGCAGGGAAAAGGGTGCACACCCGAAGCGTCTAGGAGTCCTGAAAAGGGCAGCACCGATAAAATAAAGCACTACAGCCAACAAGGCCTCAAAGAGCTTGCTGTGTGCTCCGTTCCTGCAGGGCGGCTCAAAGCCTTTCTCGAGGCAGGCCCTCAAGTGGCCGATCCCTGTAGTCCTACAGCCTGACAGGATGAGCTCCCAACACGGAAGCACCCTGATTATTTAGAGGAAACTCCTTCTCGTTCCCGAGCCCTGCCTCCAGTGCCTAGAGGCCCGTCAGAAACGGTGTTAATCGGGTAGCTTCAAGGCAGCAGGAATGGAGCTCTCAAAATGGGACTACAAGGCTTCTTCTGCCCTCAGAGCCCCGCTTCCAGTCACCACGTAGCTCACCGCCTTGTGATTTCTAGCAGGTGCACAGGGACACTAGCTACACACTCGCTCCTTCCCTGAATCCACTTTTCTTCACAGGCTGTTCTGCCTGGAGCCAACTCCTCGCTCATCCAAAAGGAAACCTCTAGGCAGGCTCTATCGGGCCTTAGCCTCTACTAAAGGCCTGCAGTGTAAGGGGAGGCACTGTGCTTTAGTGGCAGCAGGAACGCAAGCTGACTTTCTGACATAAGAGCGGTGCCCTCGGCTAAGGGTTCCTAGAAGGCCCGCGAAGCAGATTGTTTTCCTAAGTGCCGCTCACACAAGGGCAATGAGGCGGAGTTCCTTGACAGGTAGGACGTGAGAGAAGAGTTTCCCTGTAGCTGTGGCAGTGCTGAGGAAATCTAGCACTCCCCAGGAGGTGGGCAGTGCGTTGCCCTACACTCGGCATACACAGGGTGACTGGGAAGGCCTTCCGGGCCTGGATGCCGCTGAGCAGGCCAGGGGAGCCCGCCGGTATTCAGTGGTCTTGCGGGGACTGGGGTGCGGACGCGAGGGTCCTGGGTGTCCTCAGTGGCGCACTAACCAAGAAAAGAAAGCAGAAGTGCGACGAAGGCCCCTTGGAAAGTGCTGCCTGCCTCCGCTTCAGCAGGGCACTAAAGCGACTTTCCTCGAGGCAAAGGGCTGACATGACGTTCGGTCTCCAGGTAGGTATGGAGCATAGCAGCATGAGCCCCCAAGCTAGGCCCTGGACGCACCCTGTTTCACGGGCGAGAGCTCATTTTCTTCCCAGAACCAGGCCTACCGTGACGAGAGGCCCGTCACAAAGGGTGTCTCTCCGTGTCGTTCAAGGCCCGACCAAGGGAACTTTCAAACTGGGAGAGACGGCCTGTGCCTTCAGGCCCGCACTGCAAGCCAGACAGGCAGTAAACGCAACCTGGGGATTCAACAAGCCACAAACCACACAAGGTACACAATGGGCCCTTCCCTGAATCAACTTGTTTACGACGCAGGGTGTTCTGCCTGGAGCGAACGAACTCAAACAAGGCAGGCTCTCGTTAGGCCTCTAAGCGTCTGCCTCTTCCAAAACACCCAAGTGTTGTGCTGCCTGAAGAACTCTGCTTTAGTTGCCGCTGCAGTGCACGCTGACTTCCTCCGTGAGTAGAGTGACTTTCCCACCGGGCTGCCACAAGGCGTTCTAAGCAGACTATTTCCTCGGTGCAGCTGAGAGGAGGTCAATGTCGAAAACTTCCAGGGCACGGTGGACCGGCGAGAAAGGCGCGCCCGATGCTCTTGGAGTGCCGAGGAATCGTAGCCGTCCCCTTTCAAAGCGCTGGCTGTAGTCCCTCCCTCGGCATACACAGCAGGCCCCTCTCTCAAGGGCCTAGGGGCCTGGGTGTGGCACAGCCTGCCCCCAGGGGCCGGGGGTTTTCGCAGGGAAAAGGGTGCACACCCGAAGCGTCTAGGAGTCCTGAAAAGGGCAGCACCGATAAAATAAAGCACTACAGCCAACAAGGCCTCAAAGAGCTTGCTGTGTGCTCCGTTCCTGCAGGGCGGCTCAAAGCCTTTCTCGAGGCAGGCCCTCAAGTGGCCGATCCCTGTAGTCCTACAGCCTGACAGGATGAGCTCCCAACACGGAAGCACCCTGATTATTTAGAGGAAACTCCTTCTCGTTCCCGAGCCCTGCCTCCAGTGCCTAGAGGCCCGTCAGAAACGGTGTTAATCGGGTAGCTTCAAGGCAGCAGGAATGGAGCTCTCAAAATGGGACTACAAGGCTTCTTCTGCCCTCAGAGCCCCGCTTCCAGTCACCACGTAGCTCACCGCCTTGTGATTTCTAGCAGGTGCACAGGGACACTAGCTACACACTCGCTCCTTCCCTGAATCCACTTTTCTTCACAGGCTGTTCTGCCTGGAGCCAACTCCTCGCTCATCCAAAAGGAAACCTCTAGGCAGGCTCTATCGGGCCTTAGCCTCTACTAAAGGCCTGCAGTGTAAGGGGAGGCACTGTGCTTTAGTGGCAGCAGGAACGCAAGCTGACTTTCTGACATAAGAGCGGTGCCCTCGGCTAAGGGTTCCTAGAAGGCCCGCGAAGCAGATTGTTTTCCTAAGTGCCGCTCACACAAGGGCAATGAGGCGGAGTTCCTTGACAGGTAGGACGTGAGAGAAGAGTTTCCCTGTAGCTGTGGCAGTGCTGAGGAAATCTAGCACTCCCCAGGAGGTGGGCAGTGCGTTGCCCTACACTCGGCATACACAGGGTGACTGGGAAGGGCTTCCGGGCCTGGATGCCGCTGAGCAGGCCAGGGGAGCCCGCCGGTATTCAGTGGTCTTGCGGGGACTGGGGTGCGGACGCGAGGGTCCTGGGTGTCCTCAGTGGCGCACTAACCAAGAAAAGAAAGCAGAAGTGCGACGAAGGCCCCTTGGAAAGTGCTGCCTGCCTCCGCTTCAGCAGGGCACTAAAGCGACTTTCCTCGAGGCAAAGGGCTGACATGACGTTCGGTCTCCAGGTAGGTATGGAGCATAGCAGCATGAGCCCCCAAGCTAGGCTCTGGACGCACCCTGTTTCACGGGCGAGAGCTCATTTTCTTCCCAGAACCAGGCCTACCGTGACGAGAGGCCCGTCACAAAGGGTGTCTCTCCGTGTCGTTCAAGGCCCGACCAAGGGAACTTTCAAACTGGGAGAGACGGCCTGTGCCTTCAGGCCCGCACTGCAAGCCAGACAGGCAGTAAACGCAACCTGGGGATTCAACAAGCCACAAACCACACAAGGTACACAATGGGCCCTTCCCTGAATCAACTTGTTTACGACGCAGGGTGTTCTGCCTGGAGCGAACGAACTCAAACAAGGCAGGCTCTCGTTAGGCCTCTAAGCGTCTGCCTCTTCCAAAACACCCAAGTGTTGTGCTGCCTGAAGAACTCTGCTTTAGTTGCCGCTGCAGTGCACGCTGACTTCCTCCGTGAGTAGAGTGACTTTCCCACCGGGCTGCCACAAGGCGTTCTAAGCAGACTATTTCCTCGGTGCAGCTGAGAGGAGGTCAATGTCGAAAACTTCCAGGGCACGGTGGACCGGCGAGAAAGGCGCGCCCGATGCTCTTGGAGTGCCGAGGAATCGTAGCCGTCCCCTTTCAAAGCGCTGGCTGTAGTCCCTCCCTCGGCATACACAGCAGGCCCCTCTCTCAAGGGCCTAGGGGCCTGGGTGTGGCACAGCCTGCCCCCAGGGGCCGGGGGTTTTCGCAGGGAAAAGGGTGCACACCCGAAGCGTCTAGGAGTCCTGAAAAGGGCAGCACCGATAAAATAAAGCACTACAGCCAACAAGGCCTCAAAGAGCTTGCTGTGTGCTCCGTTCCTGCAGGGCGGCTCAAAGCCTTTCTCGAGGCAGGCCCTCAAGTGGCCGATCCCTGTAGTCCTACAGCCTGACAGGATGAGCTCCCAACACGGAAGCACCCTGATTATTTAGAGGAAACTCCTTCTCGTTCCCGAGCCCTGCCTCCAGTGCCTAGAGGCCCGTCAGAAACGGTGTTAATCGGGTAGCTTCAAGGCAGCAGGAATGGAGCTCTCAAAATGGGACTACAAGGCTTCTTCTGCCCTCAGAGCCCCGCTTCCAGTCACCACGTAGCTCACCGCCTTGTGATTTCTAGCAGGTGCACAGGGACACTAGCTACACACTCGCTCCTTCCCTGAATCCACTTTTCTTCACAGGCTGTTCTGCCTGTAGCCAACTCCTCGCTCATCCAAAAGGAAACCTCTAGGCAGGCTCTATCGGGCCTTAGCCTCTACTAAAGGCCTGCAGTGTAAGGGGAGGCACTGTGCTTTAGTGGCAGCAGGAACGCAAGCTGACTTTCTGACATAAGAGCGGTGCCCTCGGCTAAGGGTTCCTAGAAGGCCCGCGAAGCAGATTGTTTTCCTAAGTGCCGCTCACACAAGGGCAATGAGGCGGAGTTCCTTGACAGGTAGGACGTGAGAGAAGAGTTTCCCTGTAGCTGTGGCAGTGCTGAGGAAATCTAGCACTCCCCAGGAGGTGGGCAGTGCGTTGCCCTACACTCGGCATACACAGGGTGACTGGGAAGGCCTTCCGGGCCTGGATGCCGCTGAGCAGGCCAGGGGAGCCCGCCGGTATTCAGTGGTCTTGCGGGGACTGGGGTGCGGACGCGAGGGTCCTGGGTGTCCTCAGTGGCGCACTAACCAAGAAAAGAAAGCAGAAGTGCGACGAAGGCCCCTTGGAAAGTGCTGCCTGCCTCCGCTTCAGCAGGGCACTAAAGCGACTTTCCTCGAGGCAAAGGGCTGACATGACGTTCGGTCTCCAGGTAGGTATGGAGCATAGCAGCATGAGCCCCCAAGCTAGGCCCTGGACGCACCCTGTTTCACGGGCGAGAGCTCATTTTCTTCCCAGAACCAGGCCTACCGTGACGAGAGGCCCGTCACAAAGGGTGTCTCTCCGTGTCGTTCAAGGCCCGACCAAGGGAACTTTCAAACTGGGAGAGACGGCCTGTGCCTTCAGGCCCGCACTGCAAGCCAGACAGGCAGTAAACGCAACCTGGGGATTCAACAAGCCACAAACCACACAAGGTACACAATGGGCCCTTCCCTGAATCAACTTGTTTACGACGCAGGGTGTTCTGCCTGGAGCGAACGAACTCAAACAAGGCAGGCTCTCGTTAGGCCTCTAAGCGTCTGCCTCTTCCAAAACACCCAAGTGTTGTGCTGCCTGAAGAACTCTGCTTTAGTTGCCGCTGCAGTGCACGCTGACTTCCTCCGTGAGTAGAGTGACTTTCCCACCGGGCTGCCACAAGGCGTTCTAAGCAGACTATTTCCTCGGTGCAGCTGAGAGGAGGTCAATGTCGAAAACTTCCAGGGCACGGTGGACCGGCGAGAAAGGCGCGCCCGATGCTCTTGGAGTGCCGAGGAATCGTAGCCGTCCCCTTTCAAAGCGCTGGCTGTAGTCCCTCCCTCGGCATACACAGCAGGCCCCTCTCTCAAGGGCCTAGGGGCCTGGGTGTGGCACAGCCTGCCCCCAGGGGCCGGGGGTTTTCGCAGGGAAAAGGGTGCACACCCGAAGCGTCTAGGAGTCCTGAAAAGGGCAGCACCGATAAAATAAAGCACTACAGCCAACAAGGCCTCAAAGAGCTTGCTGTGTGCTCCGTTCCTGCAGGGCGGCTCAAAGCCTTTCTCGAGGCAGGCCCTCAAGTGGCCGATCCCTGTAGTCCTACAGCCTGACAGGATGAGCTCCCAACACGGAAGCACCCTGATTATTTAGAGGAAACTCCTTCTCGTTCCCGAGCCCTGCCTCCAGTGCCTAGAGGCCCGTCAGAAACGGTGTTAATCGGGTAGCTTCAAGGCAGCAGGAATGGAGCTCTCAAAATGGGACTACAAGGCTTCTTCTGCCCTCAGAGCCCCGCTTCCAGTCACCACGTAGCTCACCGCCTTGTGATTTCTAGCAGGTGCACAGGGACACTAGCTACACACTCGCTCCTTCCCTGAATCCACTTTTCTTCACAGGCTGTTCTGCCTGTAGCCAACTCCTCGCTCATCCAAAAGGAAACCTCTAGGCAGGCTCTATCGGGCCTTAGCCTCTACTAAAGGCCTGCAGTGTAAGGGGAGGCACTGTGCTTTAGTGGCAGCAGGAACGCAAGCTGACTTTCTGACATAAGAGCGGTGCCCTCGGCTAAGGGTTCCTAGAAGGCCCGCGAAGCAGATTGTTTTCCTAAGTGCCGCTCACACAAGGGCAATGAGGCGGAGTTCCTTGACAGGTAGGACGTGAGAGAAGAGTTTCCCTGTAGCTGTGGCAGTGCTGAGGAAATCTAGCACTCCCCAGGAGGTGGGCAGTGCGTTGCCCTACACTCGGCATACACAGGGTGACTGGGAAGGCCTTCCGGGCCTGGATGCCGCTGAGCAGGCCAGGGGAGCCCGCCGGTATTCAGTGGTCTTGCGGGGACTGGGGTGCGGACGCGAGGGTCCTGGGTGTCCTCAGTGGCGCACTAACCAAGAAAAGAAAGCAGAAGTGCGACGAAGGCCCCTTGGAAAGTGCTGCCTGCCTCCGCTTCAGCAGGGCACTAAAGCGACTTTCCTCGAGGCAAAGGGCTGACATGACGTTCGGTCTCCAGGTAGGTATGGAGCATAGCAGCATGAGCCCCCAAGCTAGGCCCTGGACGCACCCTGTTTCACGGGCGAGAGCTCATTTTCTTCCCAGAACCAGGCCTACCGTGACGAGAGGCCCGTCACAAAGGGTGTCTCTCCGTGTCGTTCAAGGCCCGACCAAGGGAACTTTCAAACTGGGAGAGACGGCCTGTGCCTTCAGGCCCGCACTGCAAGCCAGACAGGCAGTAAACGCAACCTGGGGATTCAACAAGCCACAAACCACACAAGGTACACAATGGGCCCTTCCCTGAATCAACTTGTTTACGACGCAGGGTGTTCTGCCTGGAGCGAACGAACTCAAACAAGGCAGGCTCTCGTTAGGCCTCTAAGCGTCTGCCTCTTCCAAAACACCCAAGTGTTGTGCTGCCTGAAGAACTCTGCTTTAGTTGCCGCTGCAGTGCACGCTGACTTCCTCCGTGAGTAGAGTGACTTTCCCACCGGGCTGCCACAAGGCGTTCTAAGCAGACTATTTCCTCGGTGCAGCTGAGAGGAGGTCAATGTCGAAAACTTCCAGGGCACGGTGGACCGGCGAGAAAGGCGCGCCCGATGCTCTTGGAGTGCCGAGGAATCGTAGCCGTCCCCTTTCAAAGCGCTGGCTGTAGTCCCTCCCTCGGCATACACAGCAGGCCCCTCTCTCAAGGGCCTAGGGGCCTGGGTGTGGCACAGCCTGCCCCCAGGGGCCGGGGGTTTTCGCAGGGAAAAGGGTGCACACCCGAAGCGTCTAGGAGTCCTGAAAAGGGCAGCACCGATAAAATAAAGCACTACAGCCAACAAGGCCTCAAAGAGCTTGCTGTGTGCTCCGTTCCTGCAGGGCGGCTCAAAGCCTTTCTCGAGGCAGGCCCTCAAGTGGCCGATCCCTGTAGTCCTACAGCCTGACAGGATGAGCTCCCAACACGGAAGCACCCTGATTATTTAGAGGAAACTCCTTCTCGTTCCCGAGCCCTGCCTCCAGTGCCTAGAGGCCCGTCAGAAACGGTGTTAATCGGGTAGCTTCAAGGCAGCAGGAATGGAGCTCTCAAAATGGGACTACAAGGCTTCTTCTGCCCTCAGAGCCCCGCTTCCAGTCACCACGTAGCTCACCGCCTTGTGATTTCTAGCAGGTGCACAGGGACACTAGCTACACACTCGCTCCTTCCCTGAATCCACTTTTCTTCACAGGCTGTTCTGCCTGGAGCCAACTCCTCGCTCATCCAAAAGGAAACCTCTAGGCAGGCTCTATCGGGCCTTAGCCTCTACTAAAGGCCTGCAGTGTAAGGGGAGGCACTGTGCTTTAGTGGCAGCAGGAACGCAAGCTGACTTTCTGACATAAGAGCGGTGCCCTCGGCTAAGGGTTCCTAGAAGGCCCGCGAAGCAGATTGTTTTCCTAAGTGCCGCTCACACAAGGGCAATGAGGCGGAGTTCCTTGACAGGTAGGACGTGAGAGAAGAGTTTCCCTGTAGCTGTGGCAGTGCTGAGGAAATCTAGCACTCCCCAGGAGGTGGGCAGTGCGTTGCCCTACACTCGGCATACACAGGGTGACTGGGAAGGGCTTCCGGGCCTGGATGCCGCTGAGCAGGCCAGGGGAGCCCGCCGGTATTCAGTGGTCTTGCGGGGACTGGGGTGCGGACGCGAGGGTCCTGGGTGTCCTCAGTGGCGCACTAACCAAGAAAAGAAAGCAGAAGTGCGACGAAGGCCCCTTGGAAAGTGCTGCCTGCCTCCGCTTCAGCAGGGCACTAAAGCGACTTTCCTCGAGGCAAAGGGCTGACATGACGTTCGGTCTCCAGGTAGGTATGGAGCATAGCAGCATGAGCCCCCAAGCTAGGCTCTGGACGCACCCTGTTTCACGGGCGAGAGCTCATTTTCTTCCCAGAACCAGGCCTACCGTGACGAGAGGCCCGTCACAAAGGGTGTCTCTCCGTGTCGTTCAAGGCCCGACCAAGGGAACTTTCAAACTGGGAGAGACGGCCTGTGCCTTCAGGCCCGCACTGCAAGCCAGACAGGCAGTAAACGCAACCTGGGGATTCAACAAGCCACAAACCACACAAGGTACACAATGGGCCCTTCCCTGAATCAACTTGTTTACGACGCAGGGTGTTCTGCCTGGAGCGAACGAACTCAAACAAGGCAGGCTCTCGTTAGGCCTCTAAGCGTCTGCCTCTTCCAAAACACCCAAGTGTTGTGCTGCCTGAAGAACTCTGCTTTAGTTGCCGCTGCAGTGCACGCTGACTTCCTCCGTGAGTAGAGTGACTTTCCCACCGGGCTGCCACAAGGCGTTCTAAGCAGACTATTTCCTCGGTGCAGCTGAGAGGAGGTCAATGTCGAAAACTTCCAGGGCACGGTGGACCGGCGAGAAAGGCGCGCCCGATGCTCTTGGAGTGCCGAGGAATCGTAGCCGTCCCCTTTCAAAGCGCTGGCTGTAGTCCCTCCCTCGGCATACACAGCAGGCCCCTCTCTCAAGGGCCTAGGGGCCTGGGTGTGGCACAGCCTGCCCCCAGGGGCCGGGGGTTTTCGCAGGGAAAAGGGTGCACACCCGAAGCGTCTAGGAGTCCTGAAAAGGGCAGCACCGATAAAATAAAGCACTACAGCCAACAAGGCCTCAAAGAGCTTGCTGTGTGCTCCGTTCCTGCAGGGCGGCTCAAAGCCTTTCTCGAGGCAGGCCCTCAAGTGGCCGATCCCTGTAGTCCTACAGCCTGACAGGATGAGCTCCCAACACGGAAGCACCCTGATTATTTAGAGGAAACTCCTTCTCGTTCCCGAGCCCTGCCTCCAGTGCCTAGAGGCCCGTCAGAAACGGTGTTAATCGGGTAGCTTCAAGGCAGCAGGAATGGAGCTCTCAAAATGGGACTACAAGGCTTCTTCTGCCCTCAGACCCCCGCTTCCAGTCACCACGTAGCTCACCGCCTTGTGATTTCTAGCAGGTGCACAGGGACACTAGCTACACACTCGCTCCTTCCCTGAATCCACTTTTCTTCACAGGCTGTTCTGCCTGGAGCCAACTCCTCGCTCATCCAAAAGGAAACCTCTAGGCAGGCTCTATCGGGCCTTAGCCTCTACTAAAGGCCTGCAGTGTAAGGGGAGGCACTGTGCTTTAGTGGCAGCAGGAACGCAAGCTGACTTTCTGACATGAGAGCGGTGCCCTCGGCTAAGGGTTCCTAGAAGGCCCGCGAAGCAGATTGTTTTCCTAAGTGCCGCTCACACAAGGGCAATGAGGCGGAGTTCCTTGACAGGTAGGACGTGAGAGAAGAGTTTCCCTGTAGCTGTGGCAGTGCTGAGGAAATCTAGCACTCCCCAGGAGGTGGGCAGTGCGTTGCCCTACACTCGGCATACACAGGGTGACTGGGAAGGGCTTCCGGGCCTGGATGCCGCTGAGCAGGCCAGGGGAGCCCGCCGGTATTCAGTGGTCTTGCGGGGACTGGGGTGCGGACGCGAGGGTCCTGGGTGTCCTCAGTGGCGCACTAACCAAGAAAAGAAAGCAGAAGTGCGACGAAGGCCCCTTGGAAAGTGCTGCCTGCCTCCGCTTCAGCAGGGCACTAAAGCGACTTTCCTCGAGGCAAAGGGCTGACATGACGTTCGGTCTCCAGGTAGGTATGGAGCATAGCAGCATGAGCCCCCAAGCTAGGCCCTGGACGCACCCTGTTTCACGGGCGAGAGCTCATTTTCTTCCCAGAACCAGGCCTACCGTGACGAGAGGCCCGTCACAAAGGGTGTCTCTCCGTGTCGTTCAAGGCCCGACCAAGGGAACTTTCAAACTGGGAGAGACGGCCTGTGCCTTCAGGCCCGCACTGCAAGCCAGACAGGCAGTAAACGCAACCTGGGGATTCAACAAGCCACAAACCACACAAGGTACACAATGGGCCCTTCCCTGAATCAACTTGTTTACGACGCAGGGTGTTCTGCCTGGAGCGAACGAACTCAAACAAGGCAGGCTCTCGTTAGGCCTCTAAGCGTCTGCCTCTTCCAAAACACCCAAGTGTTGTGCTGCCTGAAGAACTCTGCTTTAGTTGCCGCTGCAGTGCACGCTGACTTCCTCCGTGAGTAGAGTGACTTTCCCACCGGGCTGCCACAAGGCGTTCTAAGCAGACTATTTCCTCGGTGCAGCTGAGAGGAGGTCAATGTCGAAAACTTCCAGGGCACGGTGGACCGGCGAGAAAGGCGCGCCCGATGCTCTTGGAGTGCCGAGGAATCGTAGCCGTCCCCTTTCAAAGCGCTGGCTGTAGTCCCTCCCTCGGCATACACAGCAGGCCCCTCTCTCAAGGGCCTAGGGGCCTGGGTGTGGCACAGCCTGCCCCCAGGGGCCGGGGGTTTTCGCAGGGAAAAGGGTGCACACCCGAAGCGTCTAGGAGTCCTGAAAAGGGCAGCACCGATAAAATAAAGCACTACAGCCAACAAGGCCTCAAAGAGCTTGCTGTGTGCTCCGTTCCTGCAGGGCGGCTCAAAGCCTTTCTCGAGGCAGGCCCTCAAGTGGCCGATCCCTGTAGTCCTACAGCCTGACAGGATGAGCTCCCAACACGGAAGCACCCTGATTATTTAGAGGAAACTCCTTCTCGTTCCCGAGCCCTGCCTCCAGTGCCTAGAGGCCCGTCAGAAACGGTGTTAATCGGGTAGCTTCAAGGCAGCAGGAATGGAGCTCTCAAAATGGGACTACAAGGCTTCTTCTGCCCTCAGAGCCCCGCTTCCAGTCACCACGTAGCTCACCGCCTTGTGATTTCTAGCAGGTGCACAGGGACACTAGCTACACACTCGCTCCTTCCCTGAATCCACTTTTCTTCACAGGCTGTTCTGCCTGTAGCCAACTCCTCGCTCATCCAAAAGGAAACCTCTAGGCAGGCTCTATCGGGCCTTAGCCTCTACTAAAGGCCTGCAGTGTAAGGGGAGGCACTGTGCTTTAGTGGCAGCAGGAACGCAAGCTGACTTTCTGACATAAGAGCGGTGCCCTCGGCTAAGGGTTCCTAGAAGGCCCGCGAAGCAGATTGTTTTCCTAAGTGCCGCTCACACAAGGGCAATGAGGCGGAGTTCCTTGACAGGTAGGACGTGAGAGAAGAGTTTCCCTGTAGCTGTGGCAGTGCTGAGGAAATCTAGCACTCCCCAGGAGGTGGGCAGTGCGTTGCCCTACACTCGGCATACACAGGGTGACTGGGAAGGGCTTCCGGGCCTGGATGCCGCTGAGCAGGCCAGGGGAGCCCGCCGGTATTCAGTGGTCTTGCGGGGACTGGGGTGCGGACGCGAGGGTCCTGGGTGTCCTCAGTGGCGCACTAACCAAGAAAAGAAAGCAGAAGTGCGACGAAGGCCCCTTGGAAAGTGCTGCCTGCCTCCGCTTCAGCAGGGCACTAAAGCGACTTTCCTCAAGGCAAAGGGCTGACATGACGTTCGGTCTCCAGGTAGGTATGGAGCATAGCAGCATGAGCCCCCAAGCTAGGCCCTGGATGCACCCTGTTTCACGGGCGAGAGCTCATTTTCTTCCCAGAACCAGGCCTACCGTGACGAGAGGCCCGTCACAAAGGGTGTCTCTCCGTGTCGTTCAAGGCCCGACCAAGGGAACTTTCAAACTGGGAGAGACGGCCTGTGCCTTCAGGCCCGCACTGCAAGCCAGACAGGCAGTAAACGCAACCTGGGGATTCAACAAGCCACAAACCACACAAGGTACACAATGGGCCCTTCCCTGAATCAACTTGTTTACGACGCAGGGTGTTCTGCCTGGAGCGAACGAACTCAAACAAGGCAGGCTCTCGTTAGGCCTCTAAGCGTCTGCCTCTTCCAAAACACCCAAGTGTTGTGCTGCCTGAAGAACTCTGCTTTAGTTGCCGCTGCAGTGCACGCTGACTTCCTCCGTGAGTAGAGTGACTTTCCCACCGGGCTGCCACAAGGCGTTCTAAGCAGACTATTTCCTCGGTGCAGCTGAGAGGAGGTCAATGTCGAAAACTTCCAGGGCACGGTGGACCGGCGAGAAAGGCGCGCCCGATGCTCTTGGAGTGCCGAGGAATCGTAGCCGTCCCCTTTCAAAGCGCTGGCTGTAGTCCCTCCCTCGGCATACACAGCAGGCCCCTCTCTCAAGGGCCTAGGGGCCTGGGTGTGGCACAGCCTGCCCCCAGGGGCCGGGGGTTTTCGCAGGGAAAAGGGTGCACACCCGAAGCGTCTAGGAGTCCTGAAAAGGGCAGCACCGATAAAATAAAGCACTACAGCCAACAAGGCCTCAAAGAGCTTGCTGTGTGCTCCGTTCCTGCAGGGCGGCTCAAAGCCTTTCTCGAGGCAGGCCCTCAAGTGGCCGATCCCTGTAGTCCTACAGCCTGACAGGATGAGCTCCCAACACGGAAGCACCCTGATTATTTAGAGGAAACTCCTTCTCGTTCCCGAGCCCTGCCTCCAGTGCCTAGAGGCCCGTCAGAAACGGTGTTAATCGGGTAGCTTCAAGGCAGCAGGAATGGAGCTCTCAAAATGGGACTACAAGGCTTCTTCTGCCCTCAGAGCCCCGCTTCCAGTCACCACGTAGCTCACCGCCTTGTGATTTCTAGCAGGTGCACAGGGACACTAGCTACACACTCGCTCCTTCCCTGAATCCACTTTTCTTCACAGGCTGTTCTGCCTGGAGCCAACTCCTCGCTCATCCAAAAGGAAACCTCTAGGCAGGCTCTATCGGGCCTTAGCCTCTACTAAAGGCCTGCAGTGTAAGGGGAGGCACTGTGCTTTAGTGGCAGCAGGAACGCAAGCTGACTTTCTGACATAAGAGCGGTGCCCTCGGCTAAGGGTTCCTAGAAGGCCCGCGAAGCAGATTGTTTTCCTAAGTGCCGCTCACACAAGGGCAATGAGGCGGAGTTCCTTGACAGGTAGGACGTGAGAGAAGAGTTTCCCTGTAGCTGTGGCAGTGCTGAGGAAATCTAGCACTCCCCAGGAGGTGGGCAGTGCGTTGCCCTACACTCGGCATACACAGGGTGACTGGGAAGGGCTTCCGGGCCTGGATGCCGCTGAGCAGGCCAGGGGAGCCCGCCGGTATTCAGTGGTCTTGCGGGGACTGGGGTGCGGACGCGAGGGTCCTGGGTGTCCTCAGTGGCGCACTAACCAAGAAAAGAAAGCAGAAGTGCGACGAAGGCCCCTTGGAAAGTGCTGCCTGCCTCCGCTTCAGCAGGGCACTAAAGCGACTTTCCTCGAGGCAAAGGGCTGACATGACGTTCGGTCTCCAGGTAGGTATGGAGCATAGCAGCATGAGCCCCCAAGCTAGGCCCTGGACGCACCCTGTTTCACGGGCGAGAGCTCATTTTCTTCCCAGAACCAGGCCTACCGTGACGAGAGGCCCACCACAAAGGGTGTCTCTCCGTGTCGTTCAAGGCCCGACCAAGGGAACTTTCAAACTGGGAGAGACGGCCTGTGCCTTCAGGCCCGCACTGCAAGCCAGACAGGCAGTAAACGCAACCTGGGGATTCAACAAGCCACAAACCACACAAGGTACACAATGGGCCCTTCCCTGAATCAACTTGTTTACGACGCAGGGTGTTCTGCCTGGAGCGAACGAACTCAAACAAGGCAGGCTCTCGTTAGGCCTCTAAGCGTCTGCCTCTTCCAAAACACCCAAGTGTTGTGCTGCCTGAAGAACTCTGCTTTAGTTGCCGCTGCAGTGCACGCTGACTTCCTCCGTGAGTAGAGTGACTTTCCCACCGGGCTGCCACAAGGCGTTCTAAGCAGACTATTTCCTCGGTGCAGCTGAGAGGAGGTCAATGTCGAAAACTTCCAGGGCACGGTGGACCGGCGAGAAAGGCGCGCCCGATGCTCTTGGAGTGCCGAGGAATCGTAGCCGTCCCCTTTCAAAGCGCTGGCTGTAGTCCCTCCCTCGGCATACACAGCAGGCCCCTCTCTCAAGGGCCTAGGGGCCTGGGTGTGGCACAGCCTGCCCCCAGGGGCCGGGGGTTTTCGCAGGGAAAAGGGTGCACACCCGAAGCGTCTAGGAGTCCTGAAAAGGGCAGCACCGATAAAATAAAGCACTACAGCCAACAAGGCCTCAAAGAGCTTGCTGTGTGCTCCGTTCCTGCAGGGCGGCTCAAAGCCTTTCTCGAGGCAGGCCCTCAAGTGGCCGATCCCTGTAGTCCTACAGCCTGACAGGATGAGCTCCCAACACGGAAGCACCCTGATTATTTAGAGGAAACTCCTTCTCGTTCCCGAGCCCTGCCTCCAGTGCCTAGAGGCCCGTCAGAAACGGTGTTAATCGGGTAGCTTCAAGGCAGCAGGAATGGAGTTCTCAAAATGGGACTACAAGGCTTCTTCTGCCCTCAGACCCCCGCTTCCAGTCACCACGTAGCTCACCGCCTTGTGATTTCTAGCAGGTGCACAGGGACACTAGCTACACACTCGCTCCTTCCCTGAATCCACTTTTCTTCACAGGCTGTTCTGCCTGGAGCCAACTCCTCGCTCATCCAAAAGGAAACCTCTAGGCAGGCTCTATCGGGCCTTAGCCTCTACTAAAGGCCTGCAGTGTAAGGGGAGGCACTGTGCTTTAGTGGCAGCAGGAACGCAAGCTGACTTTCTGACATAAGAGCGGTGCCCTCGGCTAAGGGTTCCTAGAAGGCCCGCGAAGCAGATTGTTTTCCTAAGTGCCGCTCACACAAGGGCAATGAGGCGGAGTTCCTTGACAGGTAGGACGTGAGAGAAGAGTTTCCCTGTAGCTGTGGCAGTGCTGAGGAAATCTAGCACTCCCCAGGAGGTGGGCAGTGCGTTGCCCTACACTCGGCATACACAGGGTGACTGGGAAGGGCTTCCGGGCCTGGATGCCGCTGAGCAGGCCAGGGGAGCCCGCCGGTATTCAGTGGTCTTGCGGGGACTGGGGTGCGGACGCGAGGGTCCTGGGTGTCCTCAGTGGCGCACTAACCAAGAAAAGAAAGCAGAAGTGCGACGAAGGCCCCTTGGAAAGTGCTGCCTGCCTCCGCTTCAGCAGGGCACTAAAGCGACTTTCCTCGAGGCAAAGGGCTGACATGACGTTCGGTCTCCAGGTAGGTATGGAGCATAGCAGCATGAGCCCCCAAGCTAGGCCCTGGACGCACCCTGTTTCACGGGCGAGAGCTCATTTTCTTCCCAGAACCAGGCCTACCGTGACGAGAGGCCCGCCACAAAGGGTGTCTCTCCGTGTCGTTCAAGGCCCGACCAAGGGAACTTTCAAACTGGGAGAGACGGCCTGTGCCTTCAGGCCCGCACTGCAAGCCAGACAGGCAGTAAACGCAACCTGGGGATTCAACAAGCCACAAACCACACAAGGTACACAATGGGCCCTTCCCTGAATCAACTTGTTTACGACGCAGGGTGTTCTGCCTGGAGCGAACGAACTCAAACAAGGCAGGCTCTCGTTAGGCCTCTAAGCGTCTGCCTCTTCCAAAACACCCAAGTGTTGTGCTGCCTGAAGAACTCTGCTTTAGTTGCCGCTGCAGTGCACGCTGACTTCCTCCGTGAGTAGAGTGACTTTCCCACCGGGCTGCCACAAGGCGTTCTAAGCAGACTATTTCCTCGGTGCAGCTGAGAGGAGGTCAATGTCGAAAACTTCCAGGGCACGGTGGACCGGCGAGAAAGGCGCGCCCGATGCTCTTGGAGTGCCGAGGAATCGTAGCCGTCCCCTTTCAAAGCGCTGGCTGTAGTCCCTCCCTCGGCATACACAGCAGGCCCCTCTCTCAAGGGCCTAGGGGCCTGGGTGTGGCACAGCCTGCCCCCAGGGGCCGGGGGTTTTCGCAGGGAAAAGGGTGCACACCCGAAGCGTCTAGGAGTCCTGAAAAGGGCAGCACCGATAAAATAAAGCACTACAGCCAACAAGGCCTCAAAGAGCTTGCTGTGTGCTCCGTTCCTGCAGGGCGGCTCAAAGCCTTTCTCGAGGCAGGCCCTCAAGTGGCCGATCCCTGTAGTCCTACAGCCTGACAGGATGAGCTCCCAACACGGAAGCACCCTGATTATTTAGAGGAAACTCCTTCTCGTTCCCGAGCCCTGCCTCCAGTGCCTAGAGGCCCGTCAGAAACGGTGTTAATCGGGTAGCTTCAAGGCAGCAGGAATGGAGCTCTCAAAATGGGACTACAAGGCTTCTTCTGCCCTCAGAGCCCCGCTTCCAGTCACCACGTAGCTCACCGCCTTGTGATTTCTAGCAGGTGCACAGGGACACTAGCTACACACTCGCTCCTTCCCTGAATCCACTTTTCTTCACAGGCTGTTCTGCCTGGAGCCAACTCCTCGCTCATCCAAAAGGAAACCTCTAGGCAGGCTCTATCGGGCCTTAGCCTCTACTAAAGGCCTGCAGTGTAAGGGGAGGCACTGTGCTTTAGTGGCAGCAGGAACGCAAGCTGACTTTCTGACATAAGAGCGGTGCCCTCGGCTAAGGGTTCCTAGAAGGCCCGCGAAGCAGATTGTTTTCCTAAGTGCCGCTCACACAAGGGCAATGAGGCGGAGTTCCTTGACAGGTAGGACGTGAGAGAAGAGTTTCCCTGTAGCTGTGGCAGTGCTGAGGAAATCTAGCACTCCCCAGGAGGTGGGCAGTGCGTTGCCCTACACTCGGCATACACAGGGTGACTGGGAAGGGCTTCCGGGCCTGGATGCCGCTGAGCAGGCCAGGGGAGCCCGCCGGTATTCAGTGGTCTTGCGGGGACTGGGGTGCGGACGCGAGGGTCCTGGGTGTCCTCAGTGGCGCACTAACCAAGAAAAGAAAGCAGAAGTGCGACGAAGGCCCCTTGGAAAGTGCTGCCTGCCTCCGCTTCAGCAGGGCACTAAAGCGACTTTCCTCGAGGCAAAGGGCTGACGTTCGGTCTCCAGGTAGGTATGGAGCATAGCAGCATGAGCCCCCAAGCTAGGCCCTGGACGCACCCTGTTTCACGGGCGAGAGCTCATTTTCTTCCCAGAACCAGGCCTACCGTGACGAGAGGCCCGTCACAAAGGGTGTCTCTCCGTGTCGTTCAAGGCCCGACCAAGGGAACTTTCAAACTGGGAGAGACGGCCTGTGCCTTCAGGCCCGCACTGCAAGCCAGACAGGCAGTAAACGCAACCTGGGGATTCAACAAGCCACAAACCACACAAGGTACACAATGGGCCCTTCCCTGAATCAACTTGTTTACGACGCAGGGTGTTCTGCCTGGAGCGAACGAACTCAAACAAGGCAGGCTCTCGTTAGGCCTCTAAGCGTCTGCCTCTTCCAAAACACCCAAGTGTTGTGCTGCCTGAAGAACTCTGCTTTAGTTGCCGCTGCAGTGCACGCTGACTTCCTCCGTGAGTAGAGTGACTTTCCCACCGGGCTGCCACAAGGCGTTCTAAGCAGACTATTTCCTCGGTGCAGCTGAGAGGAGGTCAATGTCGAAAACTTCCAGGGCACGGTGGACCGGCGAGAAAGGCGCGCCCGATGCTCTTGGAGTGCCCAGGAATCGTAGCCGTCCCCTTTCAAAGCGCTGGGTGTAGTCCCTCCCTCGGCATACACAGCAGGCCCCTCTCTCAAGGGCCTAGGGGCCTGGGTGTGGCACAGCCTGCCCCCAGGGGCCGGGGGTTTTCGCAGGGAAAAGGGTGCACACCCGAAGCGTCTAGGAGTCCTGAAAAGGGCAGCACCGATAAAATAAAGCACTACAGCCAACAAGGCCTCAAAGAGCTTGCTGTGTGCTCCGTTCCTGCAGGGCGGCTCAAAGCCTTTCTCGAGGCAGGCCCTCAAGTGGCCGATCCCTGTAGTCCTACAGCCTGACAGGATGAGCTCTCAACACGGAAGCACCCTGATTATTTAGAGGAAACTCCTTCTCGTTCCCGAGCCCTGCCTCCAGTGCCTAGAGGCCCGTCAGAAACGGTGTTAATCGGGTAGCTTCAAGGCAGCAGGAATGGAGCTCTCAAAATGGGACTACAAGGCTTCTTCTGCCCTCAGAGCCCCGCTTCCAGTCACCACGTAGCTCACCGCCTTGTGATTTCTAGCAGGTGCACAGGGACACTAGCTACACACTCGCTCCTTCCCTGAATCCACTTTTCTTCACAGGCTGTTCTGCCTGGAGCCAACTCCTCGCTCATCCAAAAGGAAACCTCTAGGCAGGCTCTATCGGGCCTTAGCCTCTACTAAAGGCCTGCAGTGTAAGGGGAGGCACTGTGCTTTAGTGGCAGCAGGAACGCAAGCTGACTTTCTGACATAAGAGCGGTGCCCTCGGCTAAGGGTTCCTAGAAGGCCCGCGAAGCAGATTGTTTTCCTAAGTGCCGCTCACACAAGGGCAATGAGGCGGAGTTCCTTGACAGGTAGGACGTGAGAGAAGAGTTTCCCTGTAGCTGTGGCAGTGCTGAGGAAATCTAGCACTCCCCAGGAGGTGGGCAGTGCGTTGCCCTACACTCGGCATACACAGGGTGACTGGGAAGGGCTTCCGGGCCTGGATGCCGCTGAGCAGGCCAGGGGAGCCCGCCGGTATTCAGTGGTCTTGCGGGGACTGGGGTGCGGACGCGAGGGTCCTGGGTGTCCTCAGTGGCGCACTAACCAAGAAAAGAAAGCAGAAGTGCGACGAAGGCCCCTTGGAAAGTGCTGCCTGCCTCCGCTTCAGCAGGGCACTAAAGCGACTTTCCTCGAGGCAAAGGGCTGACATGACGTTCGGTCTCCAGGTAGGTATGGAGCATAGCAGCATGAGCCCCCAAGCTAGGCCCTGGACGCACCCTGTTTCACGGGCGAGAGCTCATTTTCTTCCCAGAACCAGGCCTACCGTGACGAGAGGCCCGCCACAAAGGGTGTCTCTCCGTGTCGTTCAAGGCCCGACCAAGGGAACTTTCAAACTGGGAGAGACGGCCTGTGCCTTCAGGCCCGCACTGCAAGCCAGACAGGCAGTAAACGCAACCTGGGGATTCAACAAGCCACAAACCACACAAGGTACACAATGGGCCCTTCCCTGAATCAACTTGTTTACGACGCAGGGTGTTCTGCCTGGAGCGAACGAACTCAAACAAGGCAGGCTCTCGTTAGGCCTCTAAGCGTCTGCCTCTTCCAAAACACCCAAGTGTTGTGCTGCCTGAAGAACTCTGCTTTAGTTGCCGCTGCAGTGCACGCTGACTTCCTCCGTGAGTAGAGTGACTTTCCCACCGGGCTGCCACAAGGCGTTCTAAGCAGACTATTTCCTCGGTGCAGCTGAGAGGAGGTCAATGTCGAAAACTTCCAGGGCACGGTGGACCGGCGAGAAAGGCGCGCCCGATGCTCTTGGAGTGCCGAGGAATCGTAGCCATCCCCTTTCAAAGCGCTGGCTGTAGTCCCTCCCTCGGCATACACAGCAGGCCCCTCTCTCAAGGGCCTAGGGGCCTGGGTGTGGCACAGCCTGCCCCCAGGGGCCGGGGGTTTTCGCAGGGAAAAGGGTGCACACCCGAAGCGTCTAGGAGTCCTGAAAAGGGCAGCACCGATAAAATAAAGCACTACAGCCAACAAGGCCTCAAAGAGCTTGCTGTGTGCTCCGTTCCTGCAGGGCGGCTCAAAGCCTTTCTCGAGGCAGGCCCTCAAGTGGCCGATCCCTGTAGTCCTACAGCCTGACAGGATGAGCTCCCAACACGGAAGCACCCTGATTATTTAGAGGAAACTCCTTCTCGTTCCCGAGCCCTGCCTCCAGTGCCTAGAGGCCCGTCAGAAACGGTGTTAATCGGGTAGCTTCAAGGCAGCAGGAATGGAGCTCTCAAAATGGGACTACAAGGCTTCTTCTGCCCTCAGAGCCCCGCTTCCAGTCACCACGTAGCTCACCGCCTTGTGATTTCTAGCAGGTGCACAGGGACACTAGCTACACACTCGCTCCTTCCCTGAATCCACTTTTCTTCACAGGCTGTTCTGCCTGGAGCCAACTCCTCGCTCATCCAAAAGGAAACCTCTAGGCAGGCTCTATCGGGCCTTAGCCTCTACTAAAGGCCTGCAGTGTAAGGGGAGGCACTGTGCTTTAGTGGCAGCAGGAACGCAAGCTGACTTTCTGACATAAGAGCGGTGCCCTCGGCTAAGGGTTCCTAGAAGGCCCGCGAAGCAGATTGTTTTCCTAAGTGCCGCTCACACAAGGGCAATGAGGCGGAGTTCCTTGACAGGTAGGACGTGAGAGAAGAGTTTCCCTGTAGCTGTGGCAGTGCTGAGGAAATCTAGCACTCCCCAGGAGGTGGGCAGTGCGTTGCCCTACACTCGGCATACACAGGGTGACTGGGAAGGGCTTCCGGGCCTGGATGCCGCTGAGCAGGCCAGGGGAGCCCGCCGGTATTCAGTGGTCTTGCGGGGACTGGGGTGCGGACGCGAGGGTCCTGGGTGTCCTCAGTGGCGCACTAACCAAGAAAAGAAAGCAGAAGTGCGACGAAGGCCCCTTGGAAAGTGCTGCCTGCCTCCGCTTCAGCAGGGCACTAAAGCGACTTTCCTCGAGGCAAAGGGCTGACATGACGTTCGGTCTCCAGGTAGGTATGGAGCATAGCAGCATGAGCCCCCAAGCTAGGCCCTGGACGCACCCTGTTTCACGGGCGAGAGCTCATTTTCTTCCCAGAACCAGGCCTACCGTGACGAGAGGCCCGTCACAAAGGGTGTCTCTCCGTGTCGTTCAAGGCCCGACCAAGGGAACTTTCAAACTGGGAGAGACGGCCTGTGCCTTCAGGCCCGCACTGCAAGCCAGACAGGCAGTAAACGCAACCTGGGGATTCAACAAGCCACAAACCACACAAGGTACACAATGGGCCCTTCCCTGAATCAACTTGTTTACGACGCAGGGTGTTCTGCCTGGAGCGAACGAACTCAAACAAGGCAGGCTCTCGTTAGGCCTCTAAGCGTCTGCCTCTTCCAAAACACCCAAGTGTTGTGCTGCCTGAAGAACTCTGCTTTAGTTGCCGCTGCAGTGCACGCTGACTTCCTCCGTGAGTAGAGTGACTTTCCCACCGGGCTGCCACAAGGCGTTCTAAGCAGACTATTTCCTCGGTGCAGCTGAGAGGAGGTCAATGTCGAAAACTTCCAGGGCACGGTGGACCGGCGAGAAAGGCGCGCCCGATGCTCTTGGAGTGCCGAGGAATCGTAGCCGTCCCCTTTCAAAGCGCTGGCTGTAGTCCCTCCCTCGGCATACACAGCAGGCCCCTCTCTCAAGGGCCTAGGGGCCTGGGTGTGGCACAGCCTGCCCCCAGGGGCCGGGGGTTTTCGCAGGGAAAAGGGTGCACACCCGAAGCGTCTAGGAGTCCTGAAAAGGGCAGCACCGATAAAATAAAGCACTACAGCCAACAAGGCCTCAAAGAGCTTGCTGTGTGCTCCGTTCCTGCAGGGCGGCTCAAAGCCTTTCTCGAGGCAGGCCCTCAAGTGGCCGATCCCTGTAGTCCTACAGCCTGACAGGATGAGCTCCCAACACGGAAGCACCCTGATTATTTAGAGGAAACTCCTTCTCGTTCCCGAGCCCTGCCTCCAGTGCCTAGAGGCCCGTCAGAAACGGTGTTAATCGGGTAGCTTCAAGGCAGCAGGAATGGAGCTCTCAAAATGGGACTACAAGGCTTCTTCTGCCCTCAGAGCCCCGCTTCCAGTCACCACGTAGCTCACCGCCTTGTGATTTCTAGCAGGTGCACAGGGACACTAGCTACACACTCGCTCCTTCCCTGAATCCACTTTTCTTCACAGGCTGTTCTGCCTGTAGCCAACTCCTCGCTCATCCAAAAGGAAACCTCTAGGCAGGCTCTATCGGGCCTTAGCCTCTACTAAAGGCCTGCAGTGTAAGGGGAGGCACTGTGCTTTAGTGGCAGCAGGAACGCAAGCTGACTTTCTGACATAAGAGCGGTGCCCTCGGCTAAGGGTTCCTAGAAGGCCCGCGAAGCAGATTGTTTTCCTAAGTGCCGCTCACACAAGGGCAATGAGGCGGAGTTCCTTGACAGGTAGGACGTGAGAGAAGAGTTTCCCTGTAGCTGTGGCAGTGCTGAGGAAATCTAGCACTCCCCAGGAGGTGGGCAGTGCGTTGCCCTACACTCGGCATACACAGGGTGACTGGGAAGGGCTTCCGGGCCTGGATGCCGCTGAGCAGGCCAGGGGAGCCCGCCGGTATTCAGTGGTCTTGCGGGGACTGGGGTGCGGACGCGAGGGTCCTGGGTGTCCTCAGTGGCGCACTAACCAAGAAAAGAAAGCAGAAGTGCGACGAAGGCCCCTTGGAAAGTGCTGCCTGCCTCCGCTTCAGCAGGGCACTAAAGCGACTTTCCTCGAGGCAAAGGGCTGACATGACGTTCGGTCTCCAGGTAGGTATGGAGCATAGCAGCATGAGCCCCCAAGCTAGGCCCTGGACGCACCCTGTTTCACGGGCGAGAGCTCATTTTCTTCCCAGAACCAGGCCTACCGTGACGAGAGGCCCGTCACAAAGGGTGTCTCTCCGTGTCGTTCAAGGCCCGACCAAGGGAACTTTCAAACTGGGAGAGACGGCCTGTGCCTTCAGGCCCGCACTGCAAGCCAGACAGGCAGTAAACGCAACCTGGGGATTCAACAAGCCACAAACCACACAAGGTACACAATGGGCCCTTCCCTGAATCAACTTGTTTACGACGCAGGGTGTTCTGCCTGGAGCGAACGAACTCAAACAAGGCAGGCTCTCGTTAGGCCTCTAAGCGTCTGCCTCTTCCAAAACACCCAAGTGTTGTGCTGCCTGAAGAACTCTGCTTTAGTTGCCGCTGCAGTGCACGCTGACTTCCTCCGTGAGTAGAGTGACTTTCCCACCGGGCTGCCACAAGGCGTTCTAAGCAGACTATTTCCTCGGTGCAGCTGAGAGGAGGTCAATGTCGAAAACTTCCAGGGCACGGTGGACCGGCGAGAAAGGCGCGCCCGATGCTCTTGGAGTGCCGAGGAATCGTAGCCGTCCCCTTTCAAAGCGCTGGCTGTAGTCCCTCCCTCGGCATACACAGCAGGCCCCTCTCTCAAGGGCCTAGGGGCCTGGGTGTGGCACAGCCTGCCCCCAGGGGCCGGGGGTTTTCGCAGGGAAAAGGGTGCACACCCGAAGCGTCTAGGAGTCCTGAAAAGGGCAGCACCGATAAAATAAAGCACTACAGCCAACAAGGCCTCAAAGAGCTTGCTGTGTGCTCCGTTCCTGCAGGGCGGCTCAAAGCCTTTCTCGAGGCAGGCCCTCAAGTGGCCGATCCCTGTAGTCCTACAGCCTGACAGGATGAGCTCCCAACACGGAAGCACCCTGATTATTTAGAGGAAACTCCTTCTCGTTCCCGAGCCCTGCCTCCAGTGCCTAGAGGCCCGTCAGAAACGGTGTTAATCGGGTAGCTTCAAGGCAGCAGGAATGGAGCTCTCAAAATGGGACTACAAGGCTTCTTCTGCCCTCAGAGCCCCGCTTCCAGTCACCACGTAGCTCACCGCCTTGTGATTTCTAGCAGGTGCACAGGGACACTAGCTACACACTCGCTCCTTCCCTGAATCCACTTTTCTTCACAGGCTGTTCTGCCTGGAGCCAACTCCTCGCTCATCCAAAAGGAAACCTCTAGGCAGGCTCTATCGGGCCTTAGCCTCTACTAAAGGCCTGCAGTGTAAGGGGAGGCACTGTGCTTTAGTGGCAGCAGGAACGCAAGCTGACTTTCTGACATAAGAGCGGTGCCCTCGGCTAAGGGTTCCTAGAAGGCCCGCGAAGCAGATTGTTTTCCTAAGTGCCGCTCACACAAGGGCAATGAGGCGGAGTTCCTTGACAGGTAGGACGTGAGAGAAGAGTTTCCCTGTAGCTGTGGCAGTGCTGAGGAAATCTAGCACTCCCCAGGAGGTGGGCAGTGCGTTGCCCTACACTCGGCATACACAGGGTGACTGGGAAGGGCTTCCGGGCCTGGATGCCGCTGAGCAGGCCAGGGGAGCCCGCCGGTATTCAGTGGTCTTGCGGGGACTGGGGTGCGGACGCGAGGGTCCTGGGTGTCCTCAGTGGCGCACTAACCAAGAAAAGAAAGCAGAAGTGCGACGAAGGCCCCTTGGAAAGTGCTGCCTGCCTCCGCTTCAGCAGGGCACTAAAGCGACTTTCCTCGAGGCAAAGGGCTGACATGACGTTCGGTCTCCAGGTAGGTATGGAGCATAGCAGCATGAGCCCCCAAGCTAGGCCCTGGACGCACCCTGTTTCACGGGCGAGAGCTCATTTTCTTCCCAGAACCAGGCCTACCGTGACGAGAGGCCCGTCACAAAGGGTGTCTCTCCGTGTCGTTCAAGGCCCGACCAAGGGAACTTTCAAACTGGGAGAGACGGCCTGTGCCTTCAGGCCCGCACTGCAAGCCAGACAGGCAGTAAACGCAACCTGGGGATTCAACAAGCCACAAACCACACAAGGTACACAATGGGCCCTTCCCTGAATCAACTTGTTTACGACGCAGGGTGTTCTGCCTGGAGCGAACGAACTCAAACAAGGCAGGCTCTCGTTAGGCCTCTAAGCGTCTGCCTCTTCCAAAACACCCAAGTGTTGTGCTGCCTGAAGAACTCTGCTTTAGTTGCCGCTGCAGTGCACGCTGACTTCCTCCGTGAGTAGAGTGACTTTCCCACCGGGCTGCCACAAGGCGTTCTAAGCAGACTATTTCCTCGGTGCAGCTGAGAGGAGGTCAATGTCGAAAACTTCCAGGGCACGGTGGACCGGCGAGAAAGGCGCGCCCGATGCTCTTGGAGTGCCGGGGAATCGTAGCCGGCCCCTTTCAAAGCGCTGGCTGTAGTCCCTCCCTCGGCATACACAGCAGGCCCCTCTCTCAAGGGCCTAGGGGCCTGGGTGTGGCACAGCCTGCCCCCAGGGGCCGGGGGTTTTCGCAGGGAAAAGGGTGCACACCCGAAGCGTCTAGGAGTCCTGAAAAGGGCAGCACCGATAAAATAAAGCACTACAGCCAACAAGGCCTCAAAGAGCTTGCTGTGTGCTCCGTTCCTGCAGGGCGGCTCAAAGCCTTTCTCGAGGCAGGCCCTCAAGTGGCCGATCCCTGTAGTCCTACAGCCTGACAGGATGAGCTCCCAACACGGAAGCACCCTGATTATTTAGAGGAAACTCCTTCTCGTTCCCGAGCCCTGCCTCCAGTGCCTAGAGGCCCGTCAGAAACGGTGTTAATCGGGTAGCTTCAAGGCAGCAGGAATGGAGCTCTCAAAATGGGACTACAAGGCTTCTTCTGCCCTCAGAGCCCCGCTTCCAGTCACCACGTAGCTCACCGCCTTGTGATTTCTAGCAGGTGCACAGGGACACTAGCTACACACTCGCTCCTTCCCTGAATCCACTTTTCTTCACAGGCTGTTCTGCCTGGAGCCAACTCCTCGCTCATCCAAAAGGAAACCTCTAGGCAGGCTCTATCGGGCCTTAGCCTCTACTAAAGGCCTGCAGTGTAAGGGGAGGCACTGTGCTTTAGTGGCAGCAGGAACGCAAGCTGACTTTCTGACATAAGAGCGGTGCCCTCGGCTAAGGGTTCCTAGAAGGCCCGCGAAGCAGATTGTTTTCCTAAGTGCCGCTCACACAAGGGCAATGAGGCGGAGTTCCTTGACAGGTAGGACGTGAGAGAAGAGTTTCCCTGTAGCTGTGGCAGTGCTGAGGAAATCTAGCACTCCCCAGGAGGTGGGCAGTGCGTTGCCCTACACTCGGCATACACAGGGTGACTGGGAAGGCCTTCCGGGCCTGGATGCCGCTGAGCAGGCCAGGGGAGCCCGCCGGTATTCAGTGGTCTTGCGGGGACTGGGGTGCGGACGCGAGGGTCCTGGGTGTCCTCAGTGGCGCACTAACCAAGAAAAGAAAGCAGAAGTGCGACGAAGGCCCCTTGGAAAGTGCTGCCTGCCTCCGCTTCAGCAGGGCACTAAAGCGACTTTCCTCGAGGCAAAGGGCTGACATGACGTTCGGTCTCCAGGTAGGTATGGAGCATAGCAGCATGAGCCCCCAAGCTAGGCCCTGGACGCACCCTGTTTCACGGGCGAGAGCTCATTTTCTTCCCAGAACCAGGCCTACCGTGACGAGAGGCCCGTCACAAAGGGTGTCTCTCCGTGTCGTTCAAGGCCCGACCAAGGGAACTTTCAAACTGGGAGAGACGGCCTGTGCCTTCAGGCCCGCACTGCAAGCCAGACAGGCAGTAAACGCAACCTGGGGATTCAACAAGCCACAAACCACACAAGGTACACAATGGGCCCTTCCCTGAATCAACTTGTTTACGACGCAGGGTGTTCTGCCTGGAGCGAACGAACTCAAACAAGGCAGGCTCTCGTTAGGCCTCTAAGCGTCTGCCTCTTCCAAAACACCCAAGTGTTGTGCTGCCTGAAGAACTCTGCTTTAGTTGCCGCTGCAGTGCACGCTGACTTCCTCCGTGAGTAGAGTGACTTTCCCACCGGGCTGCCACAAGGCGTTCTAAGCAGACTATTTCCTCGGTGCAGCTGAGAGGAGGTCAATGTCGAAAACTTCCAGGGCACGGTGGACCGGCGAGAAAGGCGCGCCCGATGCTCTTGGAGTGCCCGGGAATCGTAGCCGTCCCCTTTCAAAGCGCTGGCTGTAGTCCCTCCCTCGGCATACACAGCAGGCCCCTCTCTCAAGGGCCTAGGGGCCTGGGTGTGGCACAGCCTGCCCCCAGGGGCCGGGGGTTTTCGCAGGGAAAAGGGTGCACACCCGAAGCGTCTAGGAGTCCTGAAAAGGGCAGCACCGATAAAATAAAGCACTACAGCCAACAAGGCCTCAAAGAGCTTGCTGTGTGCTCCGTTCCTGCAGGGCGGCTCAAAGCCTTTCTCGAGGCAGGCCCTCAAGTGGCCGATCCCTGTAGTCCTACAGCCTGACAGGATGAGCTCCCAACACGGAAGCACCCTGATTATTTAGAGGAAACTCCTTCTCGTTCCCGAGCCCTGCCTCCAGTGCCTAGAGGCCCGTCAGAAACGGTGTTAATCGGGTAGCTTCAAGGCAGCAGGAATGGAGCTCTCAAAATGGGACTACAAGGCTTCTTCTGCCCTCAGAGCCCCGCTTCCAGTCACCACGTAGCTCACCGCCTTGTGATTTCTAGCAGGTGCACAGGGACACTAGCTACACACTCGCTCCTTCCCTGAATCCACTTTTCTTCACAGGCTGTTCTGCCTGGAGCCAACTCCTCGCTCATCCAAAAGGAAACCTCTAGGCAGGCTCTATCGGGCCTTAGCCTCTACTAAAGGCCTGCAGTGTAAGGGGAGGCACTGTGCTTTAGTGGCAGCAGGAACGCAAGCTGACTTTCTGACATAAGAGCGGTGCCCTCGGCTAAGGGTTCCTAGAAGGCCCGCGAAGCAGATTGTTTTCCTAAGTGCCGCTCACACAAGGGCAATGAGGCGGAGTTCCTTGACAGGTAGGACGTGAGAGAAGAGTTTCCCTGTAGCTGTGGCAGTGCTGAGGAAATCTAGCACTCCCCAGGAGGTGGGCAGTGCGTTGCCCTACACTCGGCATACACAGGGTGACTGGGAAGGGCTTCCGGGCCTGGATGCCGCTGAGCAGGCCAGGGGAGCCCGCCGGTATTCAGTGGTCTTGCGGGGACTGGGGTGCGGACGCGAGGGTCCTGGGTGTCCTCAGTGGCGCACTAACCAAGAAAAGAAAGCAGAAGTGCGACGAAGGCCCCTTGGAAAGTGCTGCCTGCCTCCGCTTCAGCAGGGCACTAAAGCGACTTTCCTCGAGGCAAAGGGCTGACATGACGTTCGGTCTCCAGGTAGGTATGGAGCATAGCAGCATGAGCCCCCAAGCTAGGCCCTGGACGCACCCTGTTTCACGGGCGAGAGCTCATTTTCTTCCCAGAACCAGGCCTACCGTGACGAGAGGCCCGTCACAAAGGGTGTCTCTCCATGTCGTTCAAGGCCCGACCAAGGGAACTTTCAAACTGGGAGAGACGGCCTGTGCCTTCAGGCCCGCACTGCAAGCCAGACAGGCAGTAAACGCAACCTGGGGATTCAACAAGCCACAAACCACACAAGGTACACAATGGGCCCTTCCCTGAATCAACTTGTTTACGACGCAGGGTGTTCTGCCTGGAGCGAACGAACTCAAACAAGGCAGGCTCTCGTTAGGCCTCTAAGCGTCTGCCTCTTCCAAAACACCCAAGTGTTGTGCTGCCTGAAGAACTCTGCTTTAGTTGCCGCTGCAGTGCACGCTGACTTCCTCCGTGAGTAGAGTGACTTTCCCACCGGGCTGCCACAAGGCGTTCTAAGCAGACTATTTCCTCGGTGCAGCTGAGAGGAGGTCAATGTCGAAAACTTCCAGGGCACGGTGGACCGGCGAGAAAGGCGCGCCCGATGCTCTTGGAGTGCCGAGGAATCGTAGCCGTCCCCTTTCAAAGCGCTGGCTGTAGTCCCTCCCTCGGCATACACAGCAGGCCCCTCTCTCAAGGGCCTAGGGGCCTGGGTGTGGCACAGCCTGCCCCCAGGGGCCGGGGGTTTTCGCAGGGAAAAGGGTGCACACCCGAAGCGTCTAGGAGTCCTGAAAAGGGCAGCACCGATAAAATAAAGCACTACAGCCAACAAGGCCTCAAAGAGCTTGCTGTGTGCTCCGTTCCTGCAGGGCGGCTCAAAGCCTTTCTCGAGGCAGGCCCTCAAGTGGCCGATCCCTGTAGTCCTACAGCCTGACAGGATGAGCTCCCAACACGGAAGCACCCTGATTATTTAGAGGAAACTCCTTCTCGTTCCCGAGCCCTGCCTCCAGTGCCTAGAGGCCCGTCAGAAACGGTGTTAATCGGGTAGCTTCAAGGCAGCAGGAATGGAGCTCTCAAAATGGGACTACAAGGCTTCTTCTGCCCTCAGAGCCCCGCTTCCAGTCACCACGTAGCTCACCGCCTTGTGATTTCTAGCAGGTGCACAGGGACACTAGCTACACACTCGCTCCTTCCCTGAATCCACTTTTCTTCACAGGCTGTTCTGCCTGGAGCCAACTCCTCGCTCATCCAAAAGGAAACCTCTAGGCAGGCTCTATCGGGCCTTAGCCTCTACTAAAGGCCTGCAGTGTAAGGGGAGGCACTGTGCTTTAGTGGCAGCAGGAACGCAAGCTGACTTTCTGACATAAGAGCGGTGCCCTCGGCTAAGGGTTCCTAGAAGGCCCGCGAAGCAGATTGTTTTCCTAAGTGCCGCTCACACAAGGGCAATGAGGCGGAGTTCCTTGACAGGTAGGACGTGAGAGAAGAGTTTCCCTGTAGCTGTGGCAGTGCTGAGGAAATCTAGCACTCCCCAGGAGGTGGGCAGTGCGTTGCCCTACACTCGGCATACACAGGGTGACTGGGAAGGCCTTCCGGGCCTGGATGCCGCTGAGCAGGCCAGGGGAGCCCGCCGGTATTCAGTGGTCTTGCGGGGACTGGGGTGCGGACGCGAGGGTCCTGGGTGTCCTCAGTGGCGCACTAACCAAGAAAAGAAAGCAGAAGTGCGACGAAGGCCCCTTGGAAAGTGCTGCCTGCCTCCGCTTCAGCAGGGCACTAAAGCGACTTTCCTCGAGGCAAAGGGCTGACATGACGTTCGGTCTCCAGGTAGGTATGGAGCATAGCAGCATGAGCCCCCAAGCTAGGCCCTGGACGCACCCTGTTTCACGGGCGAGAGCTCATTTTCTTCCCAGAACCAGGCCTACCGTGACGAGAGGCCCGTCACAAAGGGTGTCTCTCCGTGTCGTTCAAGGCCCGACCAAGGGAACTTTCAAACTGGGAGAGACGGCCTGTGCCTTCAGGCCCGCACTGCAAGCCAGACAGGCAGTAAACGCAACCTGGGGATTCAACAAGCCACAAACCACACAAGGTACACAATGGGCCCTTCCCTGAATCAACTTGTTTACGACGCAGGGTGTTCTGCCTGGAGCGAACGAACTCAAACAAGGCAGGCTCTCGTTAGGCCTCTAAGCGTCTGCCTCTTCCAAAACACCCAAGTGTTGTGCTGCCTGAAGAACTCTGCTTTAGTTGCCGCTGCAGTGCACGCTGACTTCCTCCGTGAGTAGAGTGACTTTCCCACCGGGCTGCCACAAGGCGTTCTAAGCAGACTATTTCCTCGGTGCAGCTGAGAGGAGGTCAATGTCGAAAACTTCCAGGGCACGGTGGACCGGCGAGAAAGGCGCGCCCGATGCTCTTGGAGTGCCGAGGAATCGTAGCCGTCCCCTTTCAAAGCGCTGGCTGTAGTCCCTCCCTCGGCATACACAGCAGGCCCCTCTCTCAAGGGCCTAGGGGCCTGGGTGTGGCACAGCCTGCCCCCAGGGGCCGGGGGTTTTCGCAGGGAAAAGGGTGCACACCCGAAGCGTCTAGGAGTCCTGAAAAGGGCAGCACCGATAAAATAAAGCACTACAGCCAACAAGGCCTCAAAGAGCTTGCTGTGTGCTCCGTTCCTGCAGGGCGGCTCAAAGCCTTTCTCGAGGCAGGCCCTCAAGTGGCCGATCCCTGTAGTCCTACAGCCTGACAGGATGAGCTCCCAACACGGAAGCACCCTGATTATTTAGAGGAAACTCCTTCTCGTTCCCGAGCCCTGCCTCCAGTGCCTAGAGGCCCGTCAGAAACGGTGTTAATCGGGTAGCTTCAAGGCAGCAGGAATGGAGCTCTCAAAATGGGACTACAAGGCTTCTTCTGCCCTCAGACCCCCGCTTCCAGTCACCACGTAGCTCACCGCCTTGTGATTTCTAGCAGGTGCACAGGGACACTAGCTACACACTCGCTCCTTCCCTGAATCCACTTTTCTTCACAGGCTGTTCTGCCTGGAGCCAACTCCTCGCTCATCCAAAAGGAAACCTCTAGGCAGGCTCTATCGGGCCTTAGCCTCTACTAAAGGCCTGCAGTGTAAGGGGAGGCACTGTGCTTTAGTGGCAGCAGGAACGCAAGCTGACTTTCTGACATAAGAGCGGTGCCCTCGGCTAAGGGTTCCTAGAAGGCCCGCGAAGCAGATTGTTTTCCTAAGTGCCGCTCACACAAGGGCAATGAGGCGGAGTTCCTTGACAGGTAGGACGTGAGAGAAGAGTTTCCCTGTAGCTGTGGCAGTGCTGAGGAAATCTAGCACTCCCCAGGAGGTGGGCAGTGCGTTGCCCTACACTCGGCATACACAGGGTGACTGGGAAGGCCTTCCGGGCCTGGATGCCGCTGAGCAGGCCAGGGGAGCCCGCCGGTATTCAGTGGTCTTGCGGGGACTGGGGTGCGGACGCGAGGGTCCTGGGTGTCCTCAGTGGCACACTAACCAAGAAAAGAAAGCAGAAGTGCGACGAAGGCCCCTTGGAAAGTGCTGCCTGCCTCCGCTTCAGCAGGGCACTAAAGCGACTTTCCTCGAGGCAAAGGGCTGACATGACGTTCGGTCTCCAGGTAGGTATGGAGCATAGCAGCATGAGCCCCCAAGCTAGGCTCTGGACGCACCCTGTTTCACGGGCGAGAGCTCATTTTCTTCCCAGAACCAGGCCTACCGTGACGAGAGGCCCGTCACAAAGGGTGTCTCTCCGTGTCGTTCAAGGCCCGACCAAGGGAACTTTCAAACTGGGAGAGACGGCCTGTGCCTTCAGGCCCGCACTGCAAGCCAGACAGGCAGTAAACGCAACCTGGGGATTCAACAAGCCACAAACCACACAAGGTACACAATGGGCCCTTCCCTGAATCAACTTGTTTACGACGCAGGGTGTTCTGCCTGGAGCGAACGAACTCAAACAAGGCAGGCTCTCGTTAGGCCTCTAAGCGTCTGCCTCTTCCAAAACACCCAAGTGTTGTGCTGCCTGAAGAACTCTGCTTTAGTTGCCGCTGCAGTGCACGCTGACTTCCTCCGTGAGTAGAGTGACTTTCCCACCGGGCTGCCACAAGGCGTTCTAAGCAGACTATTTCCTCGGTGCAGCTGAGAGGAGGTCAATGTCGAAAACTTCCAGGGCACGGTGGACCGGCGAGAAAGGCGCGCCCGATGCTCTTGGAGTGCCGAGGAATCGTAGCCGTCCCCTTTCAAAGCGCTGGCTGTAGTCCCTCCCTCGGCATACACAGCAGGCCCCTCTCTCAAGGGCCTAGGGGCCTGGGTGTGGCACAGCCTGCCCCCAGGGGCCGGGGGTTTTCGCAGGGAAAAGGGTGCACACCCGAAGCGTCTAGGAGTCCTGAAAAGGGCAGCACCGATAAAATAAAGCACTACAGCCAACAAGGCCTCAAAGAGCTTGCTGTGTGCTCCGTTCCTGCAGGGCGGCTCAAAGCCTTTCTCGAGGCAGGCCCTCAAGTGGCCGATCCCTGTAGTCCTACAGCCTGACAGGATGAGCTCCCAACACGGAAGCACCCTGATTATTTAGAGGAAACTCCTTCTCGTTCCCGAGCCCTGCCTCCAGTGCCTAGAGGCCCGTCAGAAACGGTGTTAATCGGGTAGCTTCAAGGCAGCAGGAATGGAGCTCTCAAAATGGGACTACAAGGCTTCTTCTGCCCTCAGAGCCCCGCTTCCAGTCACCACGTAGCTCACCGCCTTGTGATTTCTAGCAGGTGCACAGGGACACTAGCTACACACTCGCTCCTTCCCTGAATCCACTTTTCTTCACAGGCTGTTCTGCCTGGAGCCAACTCCTCGCTCATCCAAAAGGAAACCTCTAGGCAGGCTCTATCGGGCCTTAGCCTCTACTAAAGGCCTGCAGTGTAAGGGGAGGCACTGTGCTTTAGTGGCAGCAGGAACGCAAGCTGACTTTCTGACATAAGAGCGGTGCCCTCGGCTAAGGGTTCCTAGAAGGCCCGCGAAGCAGATTGTTTTCCTAAGTGCCGCTCACACAAGGGCAATGAGGCGGAGTTCCTTGACAGGTAGGACGTGAGAGAAGAGTTTCCCTGTAGCTGTGGCAGTGCTGAGGAAATCTAGCACTCCCCAGGAGGTGGGCAGTGCGTTGCCCTACACTCGGCATACACAGGGTGACTGGGAAGGCCTTCCGGGCCTGGATGCCGCTGAGCAGGCCAGGGGAGCCCGCCGGTATTCAGTGGTCTTGCGGGGACTGGGGTGCGGACGCGAGGGTCCTGGGTGTCCTCAGTGGCGCACTAACCAAGAAAAGAAAGCAGAAGTGCGACGAAGGCCCCTTGGAAAGTGCTGCCTGCCTCCGCTTCAGCAGGGCACTAAAGCGACTTTCCTCGAGGCAAAGGGCTGACATGACGTTCGGTCTCCAGGTAGGTATGGAGCATAGCAGCATGAGCCCCCAAGCTAGGCCCTGGACGCACCCTGTTTCACGGGCGAGAGCTCATTTTCTTCCCAGAACCAGGCCTACCGTGACGAGAGGCCCGTCACAAAGGGTGTCTCTCCGTGTCGTTCAAGGCCCGACCAAGGGAACTTTCAAACTGGGAGAGACGGCCTGTGCCTTCAGGCCCGCACTGCAAGCCAGACAGGCAGTAAACGCAACCTGGGGATTCAACAAGCCACAAACCACACAAGGTACACAATGGGCCCTTCCCTGAATCAACTTGTTTACGACGCAGGGTGTTCTGCCTGGAGCGAACGAACTCAAACAAGGCAGGCTCTCGTTAGGCCTCTAAGCGTCTGCCTCTTCCAAAACACCCAAGTGTTGTGCTGCCTGAAGAACTCTGCTTTAGTTGCCGCTGCAGTGCACGCTGACTTCCTCCGTGAGTAGAGTGACTTTCCCACCGGGCTGCCACAAGGCGTTCTAAGCAGACTATTTCCTCGGTGCAGCTGAGAGGAGGTCAATGTCGAAAACTTCCAGGGCACGGTGGACCGGCGAGAAAGGCGCGCCCGATGCTCTTGGAGTGCCGAGGAATCGTAGCCGTCCCCTTTCAAAGCGCTGGCTGTAGTCCCTCCCTCGGCATACACAGCAGGCCCCTCTCTCAAGGGCCTAGGGGCCTGGGTGTGGCACAGCCTGCCCCCAGGGGCCGGGGGTTTTCGCAGGGAAAAGGGTGCACACCCGAAGCGTCTAGGAGTCCTGAAAAGGGCAGCACCGATAAAATAAAGCACTACAGCCAACAAGGCCTCAAAGAGCTTGCTGTGTGCTCCGTTCCTGCAGGGCGGCTCAAAGCCTTTCTCGAGGCAGGCCCTCAAGTGGCCGATCCCTGTAGTCCTACAGCCTGACAGGATGAGCTCCCAACACGGAAGCACCCTGATTATTTAGAGGAAACTCCTTCTCGTTCCCGAGCCCTGCCTCCAGTGCCTAGAGGCCCGTCAGAAACGGTGTTAATCGGGTAGCTTCAAGGCAGCAGGAATGGAGCTCTCAAAATGGGACTACAAGGCTTCTTCTGCCCTCAGAGCCCCGCTTCCAGTCACCACGTAGCTCACCGCCTTGTGATTTCTAGCAGGTGCACAGGGACACTAGCTACACACTCGCTCCTTCCCTGAATCCACTTTTCTTCACAGGCTGTTCTGCCTGGAGCCAACTCCTCGCTCATCCAAAAGGAAACCTCTAGGCAGGCTCTATCGGGCCTTAGCCTCTACTAAAGGCCTGCAGTGTAAGGGGAGGCACTGTGCTTTAGTGGCAGCAGGAACGCAAGCTGACTTTCTGACATAAGAGCGGTGCCCTCGGCTAAGGGTTCCTAGAAGGCCCGCGAAGCAGATTGTTTTCCTAAGTGCCGCTCACACAAGGGCAATGAGGCGGAGTTCCTTGACAGGTAGGACGTGAGAGAAGAGTTTCCCTGTAGCTGTGGCAGTGCTGAGGAAATCTAGCACTCCCCAGGAGGTGGGCAGTGCGTTGCCCTACACTCGGCATACACAGGGTGACTGGGAAGGCCTTCCGGGCCTGGATGCCGCTGAGCAGGCCAGGGGAGCCCGCCGGTATTCAGTGGTCTTGCGGGGACTGGGGTGCGGACGCGAGGGTCCTGGGTGTCCTCAGTGGCGCACTAACCAAGAAAAGAAAGCAGAAGTGCGACGAAGGCCCCTTGGAAAGTGCTGCCTGCCTCCGCTTCAGCAGGGCACTAAAGCGACTTTCCTCGAGGCAAAGGGCTGACATGACGTTCGGTCTCCAGGTAGGTATGGAGCATAGCAGCATGAGCCCCCAAGCTAGGCCCTGGACGCACCCTGTTTCACGGGCGAGAGCTCATTTTCTTCCCAGAACCAGGCCTACCGTGACGAGAGGCCCGCCACAAAGGGTGTCTCTCCGTGTCGTTCAAGGCCCGACCAAGGGAACTTTCAAACTGGGAGAGACGGCCTGTGCCTTCAGGCCCGCACTGCAAGCCAGACAGGCAGTAAACGCAACCTGGGGATTCAACAAGCCACAAACCACACAAGGTACACAATGGGCCCTTCCCTGAATCAACTTGTTTACGACGCAGGGTGTTCTGCCTGGAGCGAACGAACTCAAACAAGGCAGGCTCTCGTTAGGCCTCTAAGCGTCTGCCTCTTCCAAAACACCCAAGTGTTGTGCTGCCTGAAGAACTCTGCTTTAGTTGCCGCTGCAGTGCACGCTGACTTCCTCCGTGAGTAGAGTGACTTTCCCACCGGGCTGCCACAAGGCGTTCTAAGCAGACTATTTCCTCGGTGCAGCTGAGAGGAGGTCAATGTCGAAAACTTCCAGGGCACGGTGGACCGGCGAGAAAGGCGCGCCCGATGCTCTTGGAGTGCCGAGGAATCGTAGCCGTCCCCTTTCAAAGCGCTGGCTGTAGTCCCTCCCTCGGCATACACAGCAGGCCCCTCTCTCAAGGGCCTAGGGGCCTGGGTGTGGCACAGCCTGCCCCCAGGGGCCGGGGGTTTTCGCAGGGAAAAGGGTGCACACCCGAAGCGTCTAGGAGTCCTGAAAAGGGCAGCACCGATAAAATAAAGCACTACAGCCAACAAGGCCTCAAAGAGCTTGCTGTGTGCTCCGTTCCTGCAGGGCGGCTCAAAGCCTTTCTCGAGGCAGGCCCTCAAGTGGCCGATCCCTGTAGTCCTACAGCCTGACAGGATGAGCTCCCAACACGGAAGCACCCTGATTATTTAGAGGAAACTCCTTCTCGTTCCCGAGCCCTGCCTCCAGTGCCTAGAGGCCCGTCAGAAACGGTGTTAATCGGGTAGCTTCAAGGCAGCAGGAATGGAGCTCTCAAAATGGGACTACAAGGCTTCTTCTGCCCTCAGAGCCCCGCTTCCAGTCACCACGTAGCTCACCGCCTTGTGATTTCTAGCAGGTGCACAGGGACACTAGCTACACACTCGCTCCTTCCCTGAATCCACTTTTCTTCACAGGCTGTTCTGCCTGGAGCCAACTCCTCGCTCATCCAAAAGGAAACCTCTAGGCAGGCTCTATCGGGCCTTAGCCTCTACTAAAGGCCTGCAGTGTAAGGGGAGGCACTGTGCTTTAGTGGCAGCAGGAACGCAAGCTGACTTTCTGACATGAGAGCGGTGCCCTCGGCTAAGGGTTCCTAGAAGGCCCGCGAAGCAGATTGTTTTCCTAAGTGCCGCTCACACAAGGGCAATGAGGCGGAGTTCCTTGACAGGTAGGACGTGAGAGAAGAGTTTCCCTGTAGCTGTGGCAGTGCTGAGGAAATCTAGCACTCCCCAGGAGGTGGGCAGTGCGTTGCCCTACACTCGGCATACACAGGGTGACTGGGAAGGGCTTCCGGGCCTGGATGCCGCTGAGCAGGCCAGGGGAGCCCGCCGGTATTCAGTGGTCTTGCGGGGACTGGGGTGCGGACGCGAGGGTCCTGGGTGTCCTCAGTGGCGCACTAACCAAGAAAAGAAAGCAGAAGTGCGACGAAGGCCCCTTGGAAAGTGCTGCCTGCCTCCGCTTCAGCAGGGCACTAAAGCGACTTTCCTCGAGGCAAAGGGCTGACATGACGTTCGGTCTCCAGGTAGGTATGGAGCATAGCAGCATGAGCCCCCAAGCTAGGCCCTGGACGCACCCTGTTTCACGGGCGAGAGCTCATTTTCTTCCCAGAACCAGGCCTACCGTGACGAGAGGCCCGTCACAAAGGGTGTCTCTCCGTGTCGTTCAAGGCCCGACCAAGGGAACTTTCAAACTGGGAGAGACGGCCTGTGCCTTCAGGCCCGCACTGCAAGCCAGACAGGCAGTAAACGCAACCTGGGGATTCAACAAGCCACAAACCACACAAGGTACACAATGGGCCCTTCCCTGAATCAACTTGTTTACGACGCAGGGTGTTCTGCCTGGAGCGAACGAACTCAAACAAGGCAGGCTCTCGTTAGGCCTCTAAGCGTCTGCCTCTTCCAAAACACCCAAGTGTTGTGCTGCCTGAAGAACTCTGCTTTAGTTGCCGCTGCAGTGCACGCTGACTTCCTCCGTGAGTAGAGTGACTTTCCCACCGGGCTGCCACAAGGCGTTCTAAGCAGACTATTTCCTCGGTGCAGCTGAGAGGAGGTCAATGTCGAAAACTTCCAGGGCACGGTGGACCGGCGAGAAAGGCGCGCCCGATGCTCTTGGAGTGCCGAGGAATCGTAGCCGTCCCCTTTCAAAGCGCTGGCTGTAGTCCCTCCCTCGGCATACACAGCAGGCCCCTCTCTCAAGGGCCTAGGGGCCTGGGTGTGGCACAGCCTGCCCCCAGGGGCCGGGGGTTTTCGCAGGGAAAAGGGTGCACACCCGAAGCGTCTAGGAGTCCTGAAAAGGGCAGCACCGATAAAATAAAGCACTACAGCCAACAAGGCCTCAAAGAGCTTGCTGTGTGCTCCGTTCCTGCAGGGCGGCTCAAAGCCTTTCTCGAGGCAGGCCCTCAAGTGGCCGATCCCTGTAGTCCTACAGCCTGACAGGATGAGCTCCCAACACGGAAGCACCCTGATTATTTAGAGGAAACTCCTTCTCGTTCCCGAGCCCTGCCTCCAGTGCCTAGAGGCCCGTCAGAAACGGTGTTAATCGGGTAGCTTCAAGGCAGCAGGAATGGAGCTCTCAAAATGGGACTACAAGGCTTCTTCTGCCCTCAGAGCCCCGCTTCCAGTCACCACGTAGCTCACCGCCTTGTGATTTCTAGCAGGTGCACAGGGACACTAGCTACACACTCGCTCCTTCCCTGAATCCACTTTTCTTCACAGGCTGTTCTGCCTGGAGCCAACTCCTCGCTCATCCAAAAGGAAACCTCTAGGCAGGCTCTATCGGGCCTTAGCCTCTACTAAAGGCCTGCAGTGTAAGGGGAGGCACTGTGCTTTAGTGGCAGCAGGAACGCAAGCTGACTTTCTGACATAAGAGCGGTGCCCTCGGCTAAGGGTTCCTAGAAGGCCCGCGAAGCAGATTGTTTTCCTAAGTGCCGCTCACACAAGGGCAATGAGGCGGAGTTCCTTGACAGGTAGGACGTGAGAGAAGAGTTTCCCTGTAGCTGTGGCAGTGCTGAGGAAATCTAGCACTCCCCAGGAGGTGGGCAGTGCGTTGCCCTACACTCGGCATACACAGGGTGACTGGGAAGGCCTTCCGGGCCTGGATGCCGCTGAGCAGGCCAGGGGAGCCCGCCGGTATTCAGTGGTCTTGCGGGGACTGGGGTGCGGACGCGAGGGTCCTGGGTGTCCTCAGTGGCGCACTAACCAAGAAAAGAAAGCAGAAGTGCGACGAAGGCCCCTTGGAAAGTGCTGCCTGCCTCCGCTTCAGCAGGGCACTAAAGCGACTTTCCTCGAGGCAAAGGGCTGACATGACGTTCGGTCTCCAGGTAGGTATGGAGCATAGCAGCATGAGCCCCCAAGCTAGGCCCTGGACGCACCCTGTTTCACGGGCGAGAGCTCATTTTCTTCCCAGAACCAGGCCTACCGTGACGAGAGGCCCGTCACAAAGGGTGTCTCTCCGTGTCGTTCAAGGCCCGACCAAGGGAACTTTCAAACTGGGAGAGACGGCCTGTGCCTTCAGGCCCGCACTGCAAGCCAGACAGGCAGTAAACGCAACCTGGGGATTCAACAAGCCACAAACCACACAAGGTACACAATGGGCCCTTCCCTGAATCAACTTGTTTACGACGCAGGGTGTTCTGCCTGGAGCGAACGAACTCAAACAAGGCAGGCTCTCGTTAGGCCTCTAAGCGTCTGCCTCTTCCAAAACACCCAAGTGTTGTGCTGCCTGAAGAACTCTGCTTTAGTTGCCGCTGCAGTGCACGCTGACTTCCTCCGTGAGTAGAGTGACTTTCCCACCGGGCTGCCACAAGGCGTTCTAAGCAGACTATTTCCTCGGTGCAGCTGAGAGGAGGTCAATGTCGAAAACTTCCAGGGCACGGTGGACCGGCGAGAAAGGCGCGCCCGATGCTCTTGGAGTGCCGAGGAATCGTAGCCGTCCCCTTTCAAAGCGCTGGCTGTAGTCCCTCCCTCGGCATACACAGCAGGCCCCTCTCTCAAGGGCCTAGGGGCCTGGGTGTGGCACAGCCTGCCCCCAGGGGCCGGGGGTTTTCGCAGGGAAAAGGGTGCACACCCGAAGCGTCTAGGAGTCCTGAAAAGGGCAGCACCGATAAAATAAAGCACTACAGCCAACAAGGCCTCAAAGAGCTTGCTGTGTGCTCCGTTCCTGCAGGGCGGCTCAAAGCCTTTCTCGAGGCAGGCCCTCAAGTGGCCGATCCCTGTAGTCCTACAGCCTGACAGGATGAGCTCCCAACACGGAAGCACCCTGATTATTTAGAGGAAACTCCTTCTCGTTCCCGAGCCCTGCCTCCAGTGCCTAGAGGCCCGTCAGAAACGGTGTTAATCGGGTAGCTTCAAGGCAGCAGGAATGGAGCTCTCAAAATGGGACTACAAGGCTTCTTCTGCCCTCAGAGCCCCGCTTCCAGTCACCACGTAGCTCACCGCCTTGTGATTTCTAGCAGGTGCACAGGGACACTAGCTACACACTCGCTCCTTCCCTGAATCCACTTTTCTTCACAGGCTGTTCTGCCTGGAGCCAACTCCTCGCTCATCCAAAAGGAAACCTCTAGGCAGGCTCTATCGGGCCTTAGCCTCTACTAAAGGCCTGCAGTGTAAGGGGAGGCACTGTGCTTTAGTGGCAGCAGGAACGCAAGCTGACTTTCTGACATAAGAGCGGTGCCCTCGGCTAAGGGTTCCTAGAAGGCCCGCGAAGCAGATTGTTTTCCTAAGTGCCGCTCACACAAGGGCAATGAGGCGGAGTTCCTTGACAGGTAGGACGTGAGAGAAGAGTTTCCCTGTAGCTGTGGCAGTGCTGAGGAAATCTAGCACTCCCCAGGAGGTGGGCAG